>NC_056744.1:1767403850-1767482956 GCF_019279795.1 Protopterus annectens
TGTATTCACAACTTACACACTAAACCAGGCTGTGGCAGAGGATGCAATTAAGTGTCGGGTTGGCCCAACAAATTGTCCAGATTGCTGCTATTATGGTTTAGAATTTGGCATTGCCTTCAATCTTCTGAAATGCTGGAAGATAGAACACCCTCTGGCAGTGCCTACATTGATCTTCAGCTAATCATAGCTCTGTGTATTCACAGTTTTCATGCTAGATATGTTTCTATACATAAACAACAGTTTTATACAGCTAACCCTGGTTGTTAGCTTGCATATCAGTCACGACTCACAGCCTAGATATGTTTCTATAAATAAATAAATAACAGTTTTATACAGCTAACCCTGGTTGTTAGCTTGCATATCAGTCACAGCTAGGATCAGACCAAACAGTATTTGCATGTATGCATGATTGTGGCAAACATTTTATTTAGCATTGCTGACAGATATTAAATTAATATAAATGGAACAGGAGGTGAATCTCAGCTGTTACACTACAACGCTAGATGAAAAATGAAGTTTAAACCTGTCTAATTCACAGTGATTGAATATACCCTATTATTTTTAGCTGCATGCTTGCTTTTTGCCATTCTGGCAATGTGCCATTGGTACCTCATGTTTCATTCATTTGAGTCTTTTAAACTGAGTGACCCTGATTAGTCAATTCCTGCTCACTTTTTTTTTTTTTTTTTTTTTTTTTTGTTAAGCTTGGTTGGCCCAGGATGGGTATTATTCATGTAAGTGATGTAAATGTGACCATTACACATGATAGTGAAATAATTTTCATCTGATAAACAATAAGGCAATGGCATATATTCATACGTTACTTCTACACATTATGTTCAGCAAAACAGGTGCAATGACACAACACTAATATCTGAATAGCAATTGCTAGACTGCACAGTTAGCAATGTTTTTTCAATATCTTTATATTAAGGAGACAGCAACAAGGTACTAGTATGTGAGCATGGTAAGATATCACCCAGTGATAGGGAAATTGTCAGCTTTTAGACAGACCAGGGTAAAAAGTACACTAGTACCTCACGAGTAGTTGGGAACTGTACATTTTGGGTTTAGCATGTAGTAGAATTTGTATCTTTCAACTAGTGTAGCTGTGGATGTACAGACACAAAGACATTAAAGTTATATAAAGAAGGAAGGTTTCCATAGCCCGTCTAGGCTTTCTGCATTTTACATTTTTCATAAAATGTATGTATCTTCAGAAAACAGCAGTTTACAGTGTTCCATATGTTGACCTCTCCTGTGTCTTGCTTGCATTACTTAGATTTAGTGCATGTGTCATACATTTTTGAATTTTTTTCATCCTTTTTGAGCTCAACACCTTCTTAGGAGACCCATGTGAGACATTTACCACCCTTTGAGTGAGTGAAAGGGCTTTTCCATATCTTTCCCAAGGTGAATGCCTGCTGTACATTTCAGCTAGAGTTGTACTTGGAAAAGCAGAAACTGGTCATTACTATCAAGCTGGGGAGAGTTGGGTACCAGACATATACTATGTACAAAATAAACTCAGAATATAGACAAGTAAAGCTATGGAAAGACTGAAACAAACATGCTGGAAGGCTTCCCATTTTTCTGTATACTATGGAAGCATAAAGACACTGCAGCTTCCAGAGTTGACATTATCTTACCTCTGCCATATGTAGCTACTAGGCTTGCAGTCCAGAGGACCACTGTGAATCCTAGCCCAAGTCCCCATTTGGCCCTAAGCACTGTCTGATTAACTGACTTGCTTAAAGGAAAACAATGGGATAACAAATAGAAAAGCTCTATCTGTTGTCTCCTTAAGTCCCCCTTATGTGCTACAGGCCAAAAACAATAATAACGGCAGGTTTAAAAAAAAATCACCCAAACTGTTTTACAGCTTATCTTCCTAACCCTCCGTACTGTATTAGTTTCCGTTCTAAAAAACAAAATGAAAAACGGCTTTCCGGCTCAGAAATAATGATGTCACATCTGCCTCGAGTTGATCCCAGGAAGTTTCCTCCCCCAAAGTGACGTAAACTCTGCCTTATTAGCATGCTGTATTGAAGCCCTTCTGATCCGCCCACATCGCGGACGCCATTGCGCCTTGGCCAGCCCACTATAACCCTAATAAAAAGGAGTAGCTGCAGTGTGGAACTTCTTTTCATCTGGAACTTAATCGTGTCGGCTCCATTTCCTGTGAAGGACCTGCTGCAACTGTATTGCCTGCATCTTCTCAAGTGTTGGGTAAGTATTCTTAGTATATTTAACTATAACTTTAGTGTGCATAAATGTATAAAAATATAATTTTACAGCCCATGCGTTTATAGCGTTGATAATTAGTAAACACTTCTTTTAATTTGTGGTAGTGCGGTCGTAGTTATGGTCATTTGTAAATATTGCTTTTAATTTGTGGTAGTGCAGTCGTAGTTCTGGTCATTTTTTTTTAAATTAGTGTGCTCCATTCACTTTTTTTTATGCTATTAGTAACCCAGTAAGCCCTAAAAAACTGTTGAGTATATGCTGGTTTTAAACGTATTGTATTTGTAGTTCTGCTCGTTTAGTATGCTCCGTTCCCTTTTGTTTGCTGGTTTGTGCAATTCTATTGTCATAATGTTGTAGGAATTGTAGTTAAAATAAAACTATGAGGAGTCCAGGATAAAGTACTCTGATCAAAATGTGCCAGCGCTTGCGTGGAAGCACAAGTCTGCCAAAGTTGTCCATATGAAAACTATTTATGGCTTCCGTGTTTTATTAGTAGGTGTAAGTATGACTGTGTGCAATGTGAGTGTAGGGCACGTACAGGTAGGTTTTTTTCTAGTTAATGTGAGCTTGGAGTTGGTATATATAACTAGCAGGGGTGTGGGGGGGGGCAGAAAATCATATGTTCATGTTAGTTGTTTGTACTTTTATTTTGTATATTGGGTGTGGGTTGTGCTTTTACTTTTGTTTTGTGGTGTACGTTTTTTCAGTGGTGTGTGGTTTTTGTAGTTTTGAACTTCTTATCTTTATGTGTTCGAGCGTGGTGTTTGTTTTTCGGTTTGCCTCGTGCTACTTGTAAAACACAGAAAAGACCCAAACTAGGGTCAACCATCAATTCCAAATATGACGACCATGAAACATTGTGAAGGCTGGGGTTAGTAGATTTATTCCAACAAAAAGCATTGTTTCATCACTGGCATCATCAGAGACTCTGATGGTGCCAGTGATTGGTGAAAGCGCTAGTCGCTGTTTTGTGAATAAATTCTACAACCCAGCCTTCACGCTCTAGTGTTTCAACATAGTGGTCGGTGGCTATTTGGAATTACTTTTAACTTGTCCAGGACAAATTCAGAACACTGTATTGTCAGAAATAGCAGACCTAATAATACTATAAACTGCTTTTGCTGCAATGTGCAAAGTACAAGAAATAAAAATGATTAGCTTAAGTTTATGTCAGAAAAAGAATTATTATAAAATTGCCGTAACAGTTGATGTATGGAATTTACATAGCAATACTTTTCCAGGATATATAAAGTACAAATGGATTCAGGAGAATGTTAAAGGTAACAGAGTAATGATAGATGCTGATTCATCTACACAATCTAATCTAGTATTAGGAATGGACTTAAGTGTTTGCTATAGATATGCATGGTTTGAAAGACTGCACTTAAATAATAGCTTGTTATAGAAAAGCTAACATGAGATCATTATCGCATCATAATTTGCTAATGTTCCTGGACAAGATACTTATGCATCCTAAGTGCAACATACTTTGGGACTTTAATTACAACAACACTGATTAGGAAAACATCTTCAAAACTTCCCAGTGTTTGATGGAATTTATTGACAGTAACATTTCAAGGATTCTCTCAGTTGCAGGGGAGGCACTCTAATAGATCTTGTAGTTTACTAACATAGGAAGGCTAATGTCAACTTTCAGACATAGAGGTTTCTGAACTCTCAAGAATGTCACACCATTATGTAGTAACATTTTAAATTACAAGGCCAAGACCATTGCAACTTCCCTAAGAAATGTAATTATGGGAAAATAAATTATGATTTAATAAAGGCTGATTTACAAAATGTAACTTGGTCAGTTTGGATGAATAGCAGCAAAAATGTTGATGGTTACAACACATTAGACAAGTTAATGTATCACACCCCCAAATATAGTATACAGAATAAAAATACTATCTTCTCTTATCACAGATTCCCAAAATGGTGGAGTCAGAAGATTGTTAAAATATGTAAGGAAAATAGATGTGTATGTTTGTAAAGGAAGTATGTAATAAGAAGCAACAAAACCCAGTTAAATTGCATCACTGAAGACTTATAATCCAGAATCAAGACAGAAGAGGATACATTTGAAAAGCAATTGGCTAGGAATAGCAACAGGAAATAATATTATAACTGTATTATATCATACAAAAACAAATAGAACTCATACCTTTTCTCATACTGGGAGATAATATGGTGATCAATCAAAGATTAATAGCTAATGTGTTTAACAATCATTTTTCCAGAATATATGAGTACATTCTACCTGAGGAAGTGATTATTCAGCCCACTATTATAATGAGGAAGATCTGTCCTGTTATATCTATAAGTGTGATAAAGTCAGCATTAAATAAAGTAAAAATAAATACTTCCATAGGGCCTGACTCATTGCCAATAAATTTAACAGTTAACCTAAAGGTGGACTTAGATACTCCATCATTTCACATGTTCATTAATTTATTTGAGTAGGTGTGGTATCCATGGGATGGAAATACTCTTAATATTACAATGATTTACACAATGGTAATGTGGATGATGTGAATAAGTACATACCTGTTAGACTTATAGCAACATTGTGAAAATGCTTTCAGTACTGCCTACTCAGTATCCTTGGATTTGAGAAATGAATGCTGGGAGACATTAATATGCATCAATATGGATTTATTAATGGATGTCCCACATGCACTAATATGATTCATTTTTATAATCAAGTCACAATAGCTATGGATTTAGGATTGACATGCAGAACAGTCTGTTTAGATCTGGTCACACTTTTGACTCTTTACCTCATTCATCAAGCCTCAAAGTGAGTTGATCTACAATGAGTACAGTGCTAATATGACAAAAGTGGATATGAAACTAGTTAAGATAGAAATAATAAGCTGTTGTTATTCAGGGCATCCAGTCTAATACAACTGACACAATGAGGCATTCCTGAAACATCTGTACTAGGGCCATTCCTGTTTAACCTGGTTTTTTTACAAATTTTCCAAAACACAATGTATTTTTGGAAAATAAACATACAGACAATTGTAAATTGGGTTTCATAATAGCCAGTAGTAAAGATTTTGATGAAATAACTAGTTTCTTGCAGACATTTCTTATTGTGCTTTAAAGATGGAATAAAATTTAGCAATGATCAGTGCTAGAGCTTATTCTTTAAGAAACATTCCCATTCCTTATGTATCATACTGCAGGAGAAAACAACTGGGGAAATTAAGAAAATAAAGACTTGGACTTTCTAATAACAATCTATTTATCTTTTTTATTTTCTAAACATGTGGACACAATTGTACACTAAACATTGTGGCAAGTGAATTCTTTATTAAACATTACAACCAGAGATATTAAATGTATGATAACACTCAAAAAGGTGTGTATAAAACCTATTTTATAGTATAAAAGTAAAGTTTGTATTTATACTTCTTGTCAGTGTCAGTCTGTCCAAACAAAATTTAAAAACCAATAAGGGCAGGAGCAAATTTATCATAGGTTCATAGGTAGGTACTAGGCTATTGGCCTTAGGGCCTATATAAGCCTAGCCAAAAGGTACCCTGGCTTTCGCCACCCAAGAAAATTATTTTCCTGTGCCACTGTCGAGCAGAGCCACAGAAGTGATCCCCGGGGTGAATTTCCTATCTCCCATCCAATCATCAAGATTTTTCTTGAAGAGTGCTAATGAGGAGCTTTGTTTGATATAGCTAGGTAGTTTGTTCCAGAGTATGGGAAGTGTCTGGGACAGGAATCTATCCCTCCAGCATGTTCTGTTTATTGTGGTGACAAGGTTTAGGTCCCTAGAGCATGTAGCTCAGAGGGATTGGGATTTCTTTAAGTGGAGCATGTCCAAAAGCTCTGGGTTTGACATATCTTTGTATGTTAGGCAGAGATCACCTCTGAGTAGGCGATATGTGACAGAGTAAAGCTGCAGTTTTTTGAGATGGTCTGCGTAGGGCATCTGTTTGAGGCTGGTAATCCTCTTTGTGAGGTATTTCTGTGTCCTTTCCAGTTGTTGTAGATGTCTTGTGAGGTACATACCAAAAGGGGCGTTGTACTCTATAATGGGTCTAATGAGTCATGAGTAGAGGGGAACAATGACCTCTTTTTTCCTGGATGAGAAACATTTTCTGATGAGATGTGCCACGTAGAAGGATTTCCCGACTACTGTGGCAATGTGATTATTAAAGGAGAGACTACTGTCTACCTGTGTCCCAAGGTCTCTTATCACACTTTTGGTGTTAAGTAGACTACCGCCTATGTGGTAGTTCATGGGTACAGAGTTTTTACCAAAAGGGATGACAATGCACTTTTTGGCATTGAGCTTGAGGCCATGGGTTTGACACCAGGCATCTGTCTCAGCGAGGCCCTTTTGTAGGATGTCCACATCTTTTGGAGTTTTGATTATGACTCCTAGTTTGCAGTCATCTGCAAACTTCATTAGCCAAAGACCTTCTGTGTTAGCCTGTACTTCAGAGAAGTAGATACCCAACAGGAGAGGACCCAGGACTGAACCCTGTGGTACTCCACTTGTCACTGGATTGAAGTTGGATTTGGGTCTGCTACTTTCACAGTGTGGGTTCTGTCAGTGAGCTAGTTGACAACCCATTTTGTGACATAGGGATTTATACCTAGTTTAGTGAGTTTAACTATAATTCCAGAGTGGGGGATGGTGTCAAAAGCCTTGGCGAGATCTAGATAGGCTGTTTGAACCACCTTACCCTCATCTTTGGCTTTGTTGATTACTTCAAAGAAGTCCATCAGGTTTAGGAGACATGATCTGCCTTTTACAAACCTGAACTGGGTGGGGTCCACAGTTTGGAGATTATCAATGTCATCATTTATAAGTTCCATGATGATACGTTCTATAGCCTTGCAGACCAGGCTCGTCATCACTATGTTATTGGCCCATACCCTATTAGAAATTGTATTGGAATTGCTTTATTCTGTTATAACATAATTGCTGACTGCATAGTGTAGCTGGCTTTATATAAACTCTTCTGCTTGTTTTTTTTTTTTTTTTGTTTTAAATGTAAAGTTCTTGGACAAATTGTTGCACAGCTGCCTGGACAGTTGACCCTTTGAACTGAACAAAATAAGCAGTGTTTAGAGGGCTGTTTGTGTAGTTCAGATTTGGTTGAAAGATAATTTTAGATGTGCTTGTTTGCTAGCTGGTCATACTAAGCCATACTGTCTGTATGTGGTAGTAAGTTTGCTTACTGAAATGCAACTATCATGTATTTTTTTCATGGGTGATCCAGAAATCGCAAAATAGATTTGTACAGCTCCAAGCCAACAGTAAAAACGTATAGGACTACAACGTGCAAACAAGTTGCTAATACGAATTGCACACCATGTTAAAGTGATTAATTTCTGTTTGCTACAGAAAAAAATGGTTTTAAAGAAGGAAAAAAAGTGAATGTTCGGTAGGGTTTGAGATGAGCAGTTCATTACATAAGAAGGCAGCCATGATGCATCTTTCTCAGTTTTTATCTTTTTTTGATCTGATCTCAGTAACCTGCAAAAGGAGCTGAAGCTACGCAGACTGCAGCAGCTAAGAGTATACTTCGATGAAATTGTGTAGCTTGGTCGGATGTGTTGATTGGATTTTTTAAAAATGTTTTTAAGTAAATTGATTACTGAACACATTAAGTGGGCTGACCAAGGAGTGCTGGGCAGTCAAAATATTCTAGTCCCACTGCAAGCTATGGCACTTTAGCCAGTCAGTGCTTCTATGTTTGCAAGAATTGTGCTTCACTGCAAATTGTTTACAATTCTAATCAACATACTTTTTGTTTTGACACATCTTTGGTTTAACCATGCCATAGAGTGCTAGAACTGGCTTCATAGCAGTGATGGAGTTTACAAGGGGATACCTTTCATTTAATTGTTTCTTCATTCTCCACCGACTGCAAATAACTTTGAAAGGGGGCAAGTGTGTGTGACTCGTGACAAGGGTGCCAGTGTGTGTGTGGTGGCAAGGGGGCCAGTGTGTGTGTGACTGGTGGCAAGGGGGCAAGTGTGTGTGTGACTGGTGGCAAGGGGGCATGTGTGACTGGTGGCAAGGGGGTGTGTGTGACTGGTGGCAAGGGGTCAAGTGTGTGTGCGTGTGACTGGTGGCAAGGGATCAAGTGTGTGTGCGTGTGTGACTGGAAGCAAGGGGTCAAGTGTGTGTGAGTGTGTGACTGGAAGCAAGGGGTCAAGTGTGTGTGCGTGTGTGACTGGAAGCAAGGGGTCAAGTGTGTGCGTGTGTGACTGGAAGCAAGGGGTCAAGTGTGTGTGACTGCTGGCAAGGGGGCAAGTGTGTGTGACTGCTTGCAAGGGGGCAAGTGTGTGTGTGTGACTGCTTGCAAGGGGGCAAGTGTGTGTGTGTGTGTGTGTGACTGCTTGCAAGGGGGCAAGTGTGTGTGTGTGTGACTGCTTGCAAGGGGGCAAGTGTGTGTGTGTGTGTGTGTGACTGCTTGCAAGGAGGCAAGCGTGTGTGTGTGTGTGTGTGTGTGTGACTGCTTGCAAGGGGGCAAGTGTGTGTGTGTGTGACTGCTTGCAAGGGGGCAAGTGTGTGTGTGTGTGACTGCTTGCAAGTGTGTGTGTGTGGGTGACTGCTTGCTTGTGTGACTGCTTGCAAGTGTGTGTGTGTGTGTGTGTGACTGGTGGCAATGGGGCAAGTGTGTGTGTGACTGGTGGCAAGGGGGCAAGTGTGTGTGTGACTGGTGGCAAGGGGGCAAGTGTGTGTGTGACTGGTGGCAAGGGGGCAAGTGCATGCATGTCTGTTTGTGGGCAACTTTAAGCAAGACGGCATGTGTGTGCATGTCTGTGTGGGCAACCTCAAGCAAGGGGGCAAGTGTGTGCATGTCTGTGTGGGCAACTGCAAGCAAGGGGGCAAGTGCATGCATGTCTGTGTGGGCAACTGTATTGTGTACCTATGTACTGTACTGTGTACCTATTTTCTTTTTCAATCACATTTTCTGTCCATGATATATTACCTTGTGTTGTTTTTTTGTACACAAGTACTGCCAAATCATTAGAGACTGAAGATAGAAAATAGTGGCATACATTTCAGTTTCCGATTTCATATCCTTTTGAAAAGTCATAATATTGCTAGAACTACTATTGGATTATCTTTTTCAGTTAATAAGAGCAATATTTACAATTTCTACTTCTGTTTGTGCCTTTGCCCCACTTATGTATGGCTTAGTCCAGATTTCTTGTGCTAAGGTTCTTTGGTATGACGTGTCAGGGCCATCGCTGTCAGCCCGAGACATTTCAGATTGTGACATACTTGTTGCAGTGTATTGTCAGTTTATTTCCTCTTTGATTTTCATTTTTTACTGTGTTCTTGTTTTCCACATGAAGCACATAGTTGTTTTCAGGCGACAGAATTCATTCGGATACCCAAAATTTATACATTTCTACATGTGGGTGTATCACACACATTGCTTGTTGCAGCACGTTGCTTGGTTATTTTACTAGGTAGTTTAATAAAGCTGAATATAAGTTATAATTACAACTGGAGTACAAGGAGAAATGGTTTCAGTTTAGTGCTGCAGAAACATGTGGCAGAAGTTGCTAGCTCACGAATCCCAATGAGTCTGGAAGATTTTTTTAAAAGGAAAGGCATGTCATGGCTTTGGCAGATGGTTCCAAGATAGTACCTTCGGTCTGGTGCTAGTATATGGAGATTTCCTGGTAATAATTTTGTCAATGCTTTTGAGATCTATTTGTGTGTGACTTTTGGTTTATTCAACCCAAAATGATTAATTGGAATAGTGTGCTTAATTACGTGATTGCATCATACTCTATTTTTTTTTTATTTTAATTAATGTGCTCAGATTACTTGAAGACATATCCAAAAGTGCTAGAACTGTCCAAAAGTTGATTAATAAATATTAACCCAATGAGTAACACAGTTCTTACCATAGATAATTTTAGTGGACCCATGCATGAGATAAAGCATTTAGGAGCTGCATCTGCCCATTTCTAGTGCATGCGGAAGTTCTGGGGTAAATGTACTATATCCCATTCATATACCTTGGTTGCAGCTGAAAATGGACAAGGAGGAACTTTGTTTTATGTGGATCGGGATTCATTTCCACATCAGTGGTATTCTCTGCGAAATATACCTGTCCCTCCAAACTGTTCTATTAATGGTGCAGAAGAGGTTTAAATGCCTAGGCAAAACATTTATGATGACATCAGACTTACAGATGTGCAGTAGATACATTAGTAATAGGTCAGAGGATGCCTTCTATGCCACACACAGGTCACATCTTTGGAGTCTGTCGGATAATGCCTGTACTGACAGGGGTTTAAGTCGGTCCATGTAGGACCGTCTGTGCCTTGTATCCTTTCAGTATAGTATCTTTGTGTGAGCTCCAGTTGTTGCATGTGTCTGAACACATACATGCCAAAGGGGACATTATGAGCAATGAGTGGTCCAGTCAAGGCTAAGTAGGGGGGGTCAAAGACAACCCTTGATCTTGACACAATCCCTTTGTTTATAGTTTTTGCAATATAGAAGCAAGGGGGCTAGTGTGTGTGACTGCAAGCAAGGGGGCTAGTGTGTGTGTGACTGCAAGCAAGGGGGCTAGTGTGTGTGTGTGACTGCAAGCAAGGGGGCTAGTGTGTGTGTGTGACTGCAAGCAAGGGGGCTAGTGTGTGTGACTGCAGCCAAGCAAGCAAAGGGGGCAAGAGTGTGACTGCAAGCAAGCAAAGGGGGCAAGAGTGTCTGACTGCAGGGAAGCAAAGGGGGCAAGTCTGTCTGTGTGAGAATACAATTAAGGCTTCTTGTTTTTGTGATTGTTCTCTCAAATTTTGTGGTTTTCTGTCCAATTTTTCAAAGATGAAATTAATAGCTGAGACACTTCAGACTTCATAACCTTGCAAAAAATGCATGCCAAAGCAAGACCTGTTTGATCACCGCTCTCCGTTTATAACAGATCAACTTATCATACTGTTTCGGTGTGCCCCCACATAATTTGCCTTGTGCAGATGTACTGCATTTAAGGAGAATGGGATATTAAACCACATTGCTCAAGCGGGTGTGCATCTAATCGCCATTAATTGATACCTGATTAGAAAGTAAACACCGCAGCTTTACAAAATAATACACTACACTGTTTCACCTCTCAGCCTAATTATGTTTACATACTGTCGCACTGTCCATTTTAAACACAAAGTTATAAATACTCTAGCTGGCTGTGAAATGATGACGTCATATCTGCCATAGCTCTTGCTGTACTCCTCAGTAGATTTCCACCCCCAAATTGATGTAACCACAGCCTGATGTGAATGCTGTATAGATGAGCCACTCATAGTGATGTCAGAGGTGCCTTGCCCAGTCCACTCTTACCCACAATAAAAGGGATGTACTAACGTGTGGAAGTCTTTTTCTTACTGAGTGTATCCTGTCGACGTGATTCAACAGACCTGAACACTGTTTGCATTGCCTGCATCTTGACTGAAATTTTTCTTCCTTAATTAAGGTTAGTCTTCGTATACAAGTCAAATGTTAATTTTACATGGAGCCTCTGTACTAATAGACCTTATATTGTGCTCCCAAGTGTTTGACTGCACATTCATAGATTGTATAACTTTTGTTTGTGCATGTGTCATGTGCTACCCTGTTTGCTGTTAGTTGATTACTGTAGCTCCTTTGTATTTATTGCTGCTATATTATATTACGGGGTCTGTACTTTTGAATGATTTATTATAATTACTCATTTTAGTTCTCTGTATAATGCTGGCGTTTGGTAAGTGTAAAAATCAGCATGCGTTTGTCTGCAAGCGCCCATGCGTCAGTTTTGTTCTCTGTTCTGGCTAAATGTAATGTAAGTGCGTTTGACTGTACACTCGTGGTGTGCATGCCCCTGTCATGCATTATTAATTTGATGATGCATTTTTTTATTTGTATTTAATAGTAGTTTTTAGGATGCTTGGCTAGCAAATAGATTGTAGTCGCTGTTTTGCAAATGTTGTTTCTTGATTTCCGGACAGAGTCGAGGTTCAACTAGTCCAGCATTTTTTTGGAATTACGGTGAATCGGGATGATGCATTGTTTTGTTTGTATTTAATAGTTTTTAGGATGCTTGGCTAGCAAATAGAGTTGTAGTCGCTGTTTGGCAAATGTTTCCTGATTTCTGGACAGAGTCAAGGTCTGACTAGTCCAGCATTTTTTTTGAATTACGTTGAATCAGAGCATTGTGCTATCAGTAATTGTAAGCATGAATGCTGTGTCCGAATGCCATAAGCAGACTTTGTGGTATAAAGGGTTTGGCTTAAGGGTTTTATGTTGGCTAGAACAATAGAAAAATGACAAGCATATCAGTTTCAAATACTTCTGTCTAATTTCCTAAAAGACAGCGGTGGCTATAGTACTTGAGTAATACGTTGGCATACTTTTTCCAGGTTTTGAGCTTGCTTTATAGAATATGTTCAAACATCTAGTATATACTGAATGCATTTTAGAAACTTGTACTAACATGCCTTAGACAACAACGTGCTTCGTCACTCCTTGTAGAAGAGTTAATAGTTGAACCTTGATTTATATTTATGATACTGTTAGACGAGTAGCATTTTTGTGCAGGTTGTATAGTGTTATTGGCTTCAAGCCAGGCTGTTATAAAATTTATAGCTGTGTAATTGTTGATGTAAATTAAATTGTATAACGTATTGATGCTGTGTTTTTTTTTCTTTGGAGAGGGCGGCTCTTACCTGATCATGTGATGTCAGGGGGCCATCACTCTGCTGGGATAGATATTTGCCCTTTTGGTGGGGAGGGTGGTGGAGAAGTTTGCGGTGAACCTGTCAGCTAGGATGTTGCCAATGTCTGTGTGGGTGAATCTCATTTCTTGTCATTTTGGATTAAATCGGACCATATCTGGCAATTACCACCCCTGTTCCGAACATAACTAAAAGCCTTGTGATTATCCTTTGTGTCCTGTTTAATTTTTCTCTCAAAGCTTGCCGTAGACAATTTTATGAGTGCCCCTACTTTTTTGATAATACTGATCATTGCCTTTCCTTTTTGGGATTTTGCTCTAACATTTATTAGCTTCCATCTATTATATAGTTTGTTTATGGCTGGGGTCCACCAGACAGGACTTCTGCCTTTGGAGGATTGGGTCTATTTTTTTTTTTTTTTTTTTGGGATCGCATGATCCATGCATTACTGAAGGTGTTCATAGAATCAGTTTATAACTGATTCTGCAGTCTGGCCCGTATTTTCCACAGGCACGGGGGCATTGAAGGATTCCTCCGCAGTTTGGAGGAGGGTGAAATTAGCTTTAGAGAAGTTTATCACTGTGGAGGTTCGTCGTGTTTCACTGTTGCAGTCATAACTGTAGGGTGCTCCTGCCGGCAGGCAGCCTGAGGTCGGCCAGAATTCCAAAGTCTGGGTCGGCTGTACCAGCAAGTAGGTTGGCTGATTCGTGACGGCGTTTTTCTCATTTTGTCTGTCCAAAGACTTTTTTTCTTTTCTCTAAGCTAAGTACTCCGTTGGGGAAACTTTTTTTTCTTGGCCCTCCAATGTCAGAAAAAGTTATTTGTATATCGTGTGGGAAGCAAATACTTCATAAATATTTCCAGTCTTACTGTCTTCCTTGCTTAGGCCCTGACCACGACGTTTCTTGTCTGTTTTGTGCCAAGTTTAATTCTCTTACTATTAAGTGTGGGTACGATTAGGCTTTTTAATTACTTTGGCAGACGATTCAATTATAAAATGTCGTCATATACTTTACCGGTTACCAGAATTCATACAAGGCGCAAGGATAAAGATAGGCCTCCGAGGTCCAAACTGGATGATAGCATGCAGCTGGAGCCAGCTTCAGGTTTGGCGGTCGTCAGGGAGGTGCTTTTGCAGCCCCTGTCGTCAGCCACTTCAGAACCGATTGCCGACACTGACTATCATGGGGAGCCAACTAGGCCCAGTAATATTTCTGCTGCAGGACCTTCGGACATTGCTCCTTCAGATGTGTCTGGAACCGCTGTGCAGGTACCGGCTTCTGAAGGGGTTTTCAGGCTGCCTCATATTACTATAACTTCAAAGAGAAAGCCAAAGACTCCTGTAAAGCCAAGGGTTTCTACACAAGCTTCTTCGGATACAGCTCCCAAAACACAAAAGCAGTTAAGAATGGCTGAAGACTTGCTTACTATGATTAGGGGTTCTCACCCCCCTCCTGAAAAAAGGCCTAGACAGGATATTCCTTATGATTCCTCTGATCAGGCTTCTGTTCAGTCTCTTGCTCTGAGCAGGATTATTTTTTCCCTCCTTATGACGACTCTGATGCAGAGGATTCTATTCCCTCTGCTTCTCCCTCTGAGGATTTTTCTTTTGGAGAAACTTTGCATGAAATGAGTGCATTTCCATTGGGAAGGTCAGGATTACTCTCCATCCAAGAAGAGGCTTAGGGAATTTCTCCTTCTTCCTCAGCACAGACCTTTGGCTATTCCTCCTGTTTTAGATATTGTGGATGATGCTTTCTCTGAGGCTAACCTAACTCCAGATTCTTTGCCGCCTGCTCCTTCTAAGACATAGATTATACAGAGTTCCGGATTCACAAGAACCCCTCTGCGTATCCTGTAACTATTTCTCAGGGCCCCAAGGGTGCTAAGGCCACTTCTGCTAAAAACTCCATTCCTACAGAAAAGGATTCTCGTGCCTTAGACAGATGGGGTAAAAAGGTGTATACTTCTGCTACTCTTTCCATTAGAGCTTTGAACTGTCAATTTCATATGTTTAAGTAACAGCAATTTCTTTAGTCTGTGTTTAAACAAAAATTATCGGCAATTTATGTATGTGCAGAGGGTAAGTAATTACAGGATGTTTTGCATGCTACTGAACAGGTTAGCAAACATGGTTGACATTGTGGTATTGATGCCTTGGAGGCTTCTTGTAGGGCTACAGCCTGTGGTACTGTTATGAGGAGACATGCTTGGCTTTCAGAGCAGAATTTACCTGAACAGGTTAAGGCTAAATTATTAGATGCTCCTGTTCAGCATGATTGTTCGGGTCTAAGCCTGAGGAGGTTATTAAGAAAATCGAGGAACTTTCAATTCTCTGTACTGCACTTTGGATTATCTAATGAGTCTTTACCAAGTGCCTGGCTCCAGTAGTAGCATACTGCATACTCAAGGGGATTCAAATTTACCCCTATCTGGACGACTGCCATCAGGCAGACAGCAAAGACCGTTTATTACAACATCTGCATTTTGTTAAACGTCTTCTCCTACTACTGGGATTCTCAGTGAACAGTCACATCTGATCCATTCTCAGCAGATGATCTTTTTGGGAGCGCTTCTAAACAAGCTTACAGATGGCCTTCCTCACTACAGAAAAACAATTACAGCTGGCTTCCATTTTCAACACCTTGGCAACTCTGACTGAGCTCACTGAAAGGAAATTCCTGCAGGCATTGGGCTACATGGCTTCTTGCATCCTATTAATTTCAAATGCAAGGCTTCATATGAGAAATTCAATGGTACCTAGAGTGTATGGTCTCGGCATTGCCACAGTCTAGACACAATGATTCCACTGATTCCCTGCCTCAAAAAGGAGTACCTTTGGTGGTCCAGGGCTTGTGCTCAGAACGATGGGAAACCCTTACGTCTACCTCAACCTTCTCAGATCATAACCACGGATGCTTATGCGTCATTCAGCTTTAAAGGCCTCTTCTTTTCCTCCATTAAAATCCATGCCTCTGCTATTCGGCTCATTACACTGATCCTCCCATCTTTTCTCACCAACTTGTGAGACAATCTTTGAGAGGAGCTAAGAACTTAAGACCTCCCAGAACTCCTCCTGTTCCTGCTTGGGATCTTAATTATGTTTTGGATAAACTTACGTTGCCTCCTTTTCAGCCTGCTGTGTCTTTGGACATCAAGTTGTTCTCCTGGAAGACAGCTATCTTATTGGCATTGACTTCTGCCAGAAGGGTCTCACAGTTGCAAGCTCTCATGGCTGTGGAACCATATATTATCTTCCACCAAGACAGTTTCCTTGAGGACCAATCATACTTTTATGCCTAAGGTGATTTCTAATGTGGCTCTAAATCAGACTTCATCTTCCTACCTTCTTTCGAAATCCTCAAAATAAAGGAGAAAGTGTCTGTGTGTCTGTGTGTCTGTGTGTCTGTGTGTCTGTGTGTCTGTGTCTCTGTGTCTGTGTGTCTGTGTCTGTGTGTGTGTGTCTGTGTGTGTGTGTGTCTGTGTGTGTGTGTCTCTGTGTGTGTGTGTCTCTGTGTGTGTGTGTGTGTGTGTGTGTGTGTGTGTGTGTGTGTGTGTGTGTGTGTCTGTGTGTGTGTCTCTGTGTGTGTGTGTCTCTGTGTGTGTGTGTGTGTGTGTGTGTGTGTGTGTGTGTGTGTGTGTGTCTCTGTGTGTGTGTGTCTCTGTGTGTGTGTGTGTCTCTCTGTGTCTCCTCAAAAATTGTGGTTTTATTTCTTGAATTGTGACAAAATAAGACTGTTTTTCAGCCCTCACAATCTTCATAAAAATGCATGCTAAAGGAAGACTTTGATCAACGGTCTAAATTTATACAAGATCAATTTTTAATACTGTTGAGATGTCCCCACACATTTTTTCACTAGTCCAGATGTCATGCATTAACTGCTTAATATAGTTAGGCATATGCCAAACGCTCAACTGTCCCTGCATTTGGCTCCAAATGTTGCACCACGACAAATGTCTGTTTTGGAATAAAACCAGGATTGTTTACAAATTTTTGTAATCCAGTTCTGTATTTTCTTTTCAGGAATATTTATATTAAATTGTGTCCGCTGCTCAAGTTAGCAATGCAAATAAAGCAATACAAGTAATCAAAGGTTCACCATCGTTCCCAGCTGTATTGTGTGGCTATCTTTTTGCATCACAACTTTGGTCCATCTAACAAATCTGTGCGTTTTTACTGGGGCCAATTACTGGCAAATAATTATCAAATGAAGATATAAAGAAATGACTTTTCAGTTTCATATGTAATAGCCTTTGGGAAAATTCATACTAATGCAACACCTACTGTTTTTGATCTTTCACAGTTTATAACAGCAATAATCTACCTTTTATTTGTGCCTTTGTCACACTTCCATGTATGGCTTTTTCCAGATTTCTTGCAGTGAGGTTCATAGGGATGATGTGTCAGGGCCATCGCTGTCAGCCAGAGATATTTCCAATTGTGACAGTTATGTCCAATTGCCATATGTACTGGCTGCCCATATGTCCAAGTAACGCAAGGAGCAGTTGTGCCGTGTAAATGTGCATAGTATCCCCACTTTCAAGGTAGACACAAGTACGATGTTTTCATCTATCCGTGATTTTTCAGGATGTTCTGATTTCTGTCATGTGTTTTATACTGTATTTAAGCTTATCAAACTGCCTGTTGCTCTGTGTTAAGTAGCAATGCTATAATGACTATCTGGTAATCTTGTCAGAGATTGTAGGATGAAAGTACGTTGCAATAAGCAGACTGTTAAAGAATTCCCAACTTTGAAAGCCTTTATGTTGCCCTGCAGAGAATACTTGCGTTACTAGATAACATAAGCCTGGGGTATTGAAATGCATATGACTGTGTTTGTAGTAAAAGACAGGATTACATTATTTTAAGAGCTCTGAGGATTATATTATTTTAAGAGCTCGGAAGAGGATTTATCTGCAAACTAAACAGAGCCAACCCATGTGTGGTCCATATATTCTGTGCCGTAATCTGTTATGCAGTGTATTGTGTGCTTGTTTCCTGGTTTCTCTTCAGTTTTCAATGTGATCAGTAGAAGTGGTTTGCTTTTAGGGCTTGCTTGCTTGGCTTAGACTTGAATTTTAAATAGACTTGTGATTGACATTTTCAAACTTGCCAGTATTGTCTTTATAGGTGAATGCATTATGTTAAACTGCTTTCAGGAATCTTTTACACAAAATTAAAACACCCAATAAAACTGTACTGCATTGTGCAAGCAATACAATGTAATCTGGAATATGTAATTCCGGAAAATGTGCTTCTTGTGCAAGGGGTGTGATGTGGAAATAAAACAAACCGGAAATTATTTTGCACGGGTAAAAAGTATTATCTTTGAATGTCTGTCTCATTGATGCCTCAATGTCCAGATTCTGACTGCAAGCAAGGGGCACGTGTGTCTGTGTGAAGTGGGTGGAGTACATTGCACACTAGCACATTTCCTGACTATTAAAGTCTGGTATGAAGACCAAATTGTGTACAGGAACAGGTAATATGCAAACTACAATTCAAAGTTGTTGTCAGGACCACCCAACACATCACTGACAGCTGATTTACTTACATTCCCTCTTGTAATGTGATTACATGCCATCTGATATATATATAGTTATAGCTTACTTTGCCCATTATCCAAACTGAAACACTGCCAATGCTGTCTTCAGTGAGGGTGATTTATTTTTCCTCCAGGCTGTCCTATATATGGATGTGTACATGCATGCAATATTGGGAACACTGAACACATGTATTTCTTTTGCATTGGAGAAATCTCATGCATTTCCTTTGGCTCTTCTCTCCCACATTGTAACAGTACTCATGGCAGGCCACAGTCAAACTAGTGCAAGACAGGGATATCAATTTGAGCACAGGTATCGACCTGGCGAGCCAAGGAAGCAGCACCGTTTGTGCAACGGTGGTGAGAATCATCCGCCTTCGCCGGACCCTGATTACAGCAGTCTGTCAGGTATGACATGGTGCCTATGTGGCAAATGCACATTGATGACCACGTCACTCGAATGCCTATGTTGTGTGTCTTCTCCACGAGCAATTGAAAAATGGGCAGAAATAACTTCAACTTCAGGTCACACTGCATGCATAACTGTGCATCACAGTTTGACTCGGCATGCCTTTATACCCACGTTTTAAAAACTATATTCAGGCTTCTGTGTCGGCGTAGAGGGTGTTATCAACCACCGCAGTGGGCAAACAAGTACATTCTGTGTGTCTGTGTGTCTGTGTCTGTGTGTCTGTCTGTGTGTCTCTGTGTGTGTCTGTCTCTCTGTCTCTCTCTGCCTCTGAGTGTGTCTGTCTCTCTCTCTCTGTCTCTCTCTCTGTCTCTGTGTGTGTCTGTCTCTCTGTCTGTCTGTCTCTCTCTCTGTGTCTGTCTCTGTCTCTCTGTCTCTCTCTCTCTCTCTCTCTCTCTCTGTGTCTCTCTGTCTGTCTGTCTCTCTCTCTCTCTCTCTGTGTCTGTCTCTCTGTCTCTCTCTCTCTCTGTGTGTCTGTCTCTCTCTCTCTCTCTCTCTCTCTCTCTGTGTGTCTGTCTCTCTGTCTCTGTCTCACCACAGGATTGCTCTATATTTCAGGTTGTACCGGGTTGTGGCGTACCATGCATATGTGTTGTGGGTGCATAACAATCGAAGGCTGGGATTTGGTAATCGAATGTTGCTTCCCGCTTGTGTAGTGTCACGAATTCGGGAACAGTTTCCATGTGCAGATGATGATTCGTACACAGGATTTAGACCTTTTGAGGGACTATGGAATTTCTGAACACTGACATGTCTATTGTTAGCTGTGCATTCCTGGTCACAGTTGAAAAATGCTTTTACTTTTCAAATACTGTGTACACAACGTTATTATGAAGTTTGCGCACTAATAAAGTTAGTATCATTGACTTGGATACTTAATGTGTCATGTGTACATCTGTCTACCATCGCCTTAAATTGATGCTGCTCTGAGAGCAGAGTACGTACTTACAGCCGTTTTCACTGTTGTATATCATGATGGTGATTGTTTTTTTATAGCAATATTTCAGCAACTTTAAATCATTGGCGAATGTCCACCAGTGCAACTGCTGACATCCTTCACACCATGCAGGCAAACTAAGTGTATTTCATCCTTTAAGTGGCTTTTAATTATGTACAGGTCCGGTCACATGGCCCATGCAAGACTAATGAATCCATAAGTTATTAGGCTGTGGCATAGTTAGCATACGATCGCTATATGCCATCCTGCGTCATTTCATTTATTTGTAGCACAAAGTGTTGTAGTAAGGGGAGAAATTCACCTGAATTAGAAAAGATTTAACATTGCTCATGTAGAAAAGTAGATTTTTACAGTGCCCCAGTTTGAATCGGAGTAATTGCAGACTTCCATGTGTCGTGTAAAGGCTGTAAGCGAGGATACACTTTGATTGCAGAGAGAGAAGGCGGATGCAAGTGACACTGACAAATGTATTGCATGACTGTCTCATAAAAGCAGCCATTATTAAAGTTGAATATCTCATTGAACATCGATTCTAACTGTTGAAGTCTTACAGGTTGTATGAATATCAAGGAGTGTAACCAGTTTACCATGAATTAATTGTGTGTACTGTATGATTTGATATAGTAATTTCTATTTTTATTAGGTGATCATCAAAATGCCTTCATGCTTTGCAATCAACTGTAGTATGCGCCAAGACAATCTGCCACAGGGGGTATCATTCCATCGGTTTCCACGGGATATCAACCTGTGTAGACAGTGGGTGATTAACTGTGGTAGAGATGTTGGTAGCATACCAAAGTTTGTTAAGGAAGTTTTGGGTAGTGCAAAGCCACGACATTTCCTCTGCTCTCAACACTTTGAGCAGAGCCAGTTTCACCTTGACTACCAGCAACAGCTACTTCCTGATGAGATGAGACCCAAGCAACCAATTAGGAGATTAATAAAAGCAGCAGTACCATCAATTTTCTCACTTTCGAACAGCAAGACACGGACATCTTCAGTACATCGGTTGCAGCAGAAACAGCAGCAGAAGGTGAGTATCAGTGGAGCAATGAAAGGTTTAATGAGTCAACTGACGTTTGCGTAGTGAGATACTGGCACTGCATGTGTTTCAAATTGCAACAGTTAATTGGATGCACTTTTTACATGCAGCTTATTGAAGACCTTCTGAGTAAAACGCAGCCTATATTGCAAGACCTTGTGACAGAGCAACGGTCTGTGCAACGCAAGGTGAGTGTAATTGTATTACCTCTTCAGCGCACAAATAATTAGTCACTACTCAGGTGAATGTAATTTTAATGTGCCTTACTTTTTGTATCTCTTGCAGAGGAAGCATGTGCAGCTACAGAATCAAAGGGATGCAGATAATGATGCGTCAAGACACACTGTGGAAGACCGAATGGAAGACTGTCAAGCGCATCAAGAATGTGTGGAAGTAAGTTTAGATGAAAACCTACAGTAATATGCGATTCTGGATAAGCATTCAGTCTATGGTTGTCTGAGTAATAGTGTAAATTACAAAATTTTTATGTAGTTCATTGGGACTCCCTTGACTATATTGAGTCAGGATGTCGGCAATCAAAATGCTTATCCTGTTATCGTAGAGTGTCTGTAGTTAACTTTGTCATTAGTCAAGCATTGACTGATTAACACTTATGTGATTGTAGGTTCAAGCAACTGATTTGTATGAAGAGGTAGTCGAAAACATGGAAGTATACGCAATGGAGACTGGGATTTGCTGTCAGAGTACAGTCGGATGCCAGACAAAGTTTCCCCAAAAGAAAGGTAGCAGCATAGGAATTCAAGTGAAGTTAAAGGACCTTGAAACAGTACCACGCACTATGATTGATGCCGCTGTACAGGTTCCAGAAGTAGGAGTCTCACCACTGTTAGACCACACATATTTTAAAAAATCAAAGGATGTACAAACAGAATTGAGTGCGGACGGACCACAACACAGTTTCAATAATGCCAATCAGCACCTGATTGAGATTAGATGTCCCAATGAAAAGGCCAAAAGTTGCACTGAAGAGGCCACATGTAGCTCTAGTGCATACATTGCTGCAGAGATGACACATTGCAGTACTCCGGTCAAGCTACGAAAGGACGTCCATAACACAAGCATGCATAGCAGCTCCTCACTTTCTCAGTGGACAGATGATGTGGAAAAGGATCCAGACTGGTTGTACACTTCTGACAACTTGTCTCCGTCAGAGATCGAAGACACAGTGCTGGAACAGGACGAAGATGAGAAAATGGTTGGAGAATCAAAGTTCATTGTGTTTGAGTCCTGCCTGGATTGCCTGTTGCTGAAACTGACCTGTCCACAATGCCACACCCTGGCTGTAGAACTGAGGAAAGTGAAGTTGGGATCCTATGTCTCGGTGAATGTTTCATGCATTAGTGGACATGAAGTTCTCCATTGGGAAAGTCAACTAATCGGCCTAATGCCAGCTGGCAATCTTCTACTGGCATCGTCTGTACTTTTCAGTGGAAGTACATATGCACATATAGCGCGATTCAGTGCTTATCTAGGACTTGAATTTATAAGTGAAACCACATTCTATTCAATTCAACAGGAGTATTTATTCCCCATTTTGCAGCATACTTGGACACAGCATCAGTCTCGTCTGCTAGAAGATGCAATGGGTAAGGAAGTAAGGTTAGCTGGAGATGGGCGGTGTGATAGTCCAGGCTATTTTGCAAAGTACTGCTGCTACAGCTCGATGGGCCTGGATTCTGGATTCATTGTAGATTTCTGCCTGGAGCAGGTCAGCCGAGGTGTATCCTCAGTGGCACTGGAGAAGAAAGCTTTTAAGAAGTGCATGAAAAACTTGATGGATAAAAATGTTAATGTCAGCCTTGTGGCGACAGACAGACATCCTGGAATAAGGTTATTGATGCGCACATCATTTCCAAAGGTGGATCATCAGTTTGATGTCTGGCATATGACCAAAAATTTGACTAAGAAAATCACTGAAGCTGGGAAAAGGAGAGGCAAGCAAGACTTGCTGCAGTGGTGCCACAGTATTTCAAATCACCTGTGGTGGTGTGCTGAAACGTGTGAAGGGGATGCAGTAGTACTAGAGGAGAAATGGTTGTCGTTGCTCTACCATGTAACCGACCAACACATTTGGGATGGTGGCAAGAAGGTTTCCTGTTGTGGACATGAAATGCCACTCATCGATGGAAACGAGACGAAGTGGCTGGAAGAAGATGATGCCTGTCACAGTGCATTGAAGAGAATTGTTGCAAACAAATTTCTCATTAAAGATTTGAAGCACACCACCAAATTCTGCCATACTGGTGATCTGGAGGTGTTCCATGCATTACTATGCAAATATTGCCCCAAGTTTGAGCACTTTAGTTTTGCAGGAATGAAAGCAAGAATCATACTTGCCATCCTGGATCATAATGAGAACGTTCATCGTGAGCAAGCAGTGGTGAGATTCCCTACAAAGAAGTCAGCAGCAAAGGGAGAGCTAAGGTATCGCGTGGTGTACCCAAAAGCAAAACAGGAGTGGGTAGCCAAACCAATATTTGAGAAAAGAAAGTTTGACTACATATATGACCTGATGTTGGAAGTTATAAAAGCTAAACGAGGGATCTTGGAAACACAACCCATGTCTATACCTGATATACCAAAGAATATTGCTAAGTGTGAACGTCCTGAGAAGAGTATGGTGATTGCTAGACATATTTCACGATTTGGTGACTGTAGTAAACCTCCAGGTTGAAACAGCACATTTACTAATGTGGACTGGGTAAGTAAATGGTGGGAATTTTTTTCAACTAACCGAGTATTATCCCCAGCTATTGATGGTACTAGGCGAGACTACACCTATACCATTAATAGCTCACTGCAGTTAAATTAATTTTAACTGTTTTGTGGTTCTAACGACTGCTAGAATATGCAAGATTAGCCCTGATTGACCAGTTAAGTGACACCCATTGGGATGCACCCGGGCATTCTGTACAGCTTCAGAGATCTTACTGGAACTGGACCACATGTGGGGCGTACCTCAAATACACCTGTTTGCCTTTTCCAACAGGCAATTAGGCTGGCATTGCAAAATGACAAGGCAGTGATAAGTGATGCCATCTCCACCTCTTGGCAGGGGAATTGTCTGCATGCTGTACCACCCTTCCGAGTCTTTCCAAACGTGCAGCTGAAGCTTAAGCTGGACAAAGTGTACATCTTTAGGTTGACTCAATACTGGTCAAAAGAGCCCTGGTTCCCTCTATGGTCAATCACACCAAGTTACCACACTCAGTGGACCAACTAAACACTGTAGTGATCACAGATGAACAAGGCAATCTTGCCTATCAAAGAGGAAAATATTTTCCATGAAGTTTCGAAGTTTTTCGAGACACAGAAAAGTAACATCCACCTAATCCGGTATTGTGTAGTAACGAATACAGAGGGGTGCATAATGAGCTATAAATGGACTTTTGTAGATATGTCTGCATTTCGCAACCTGAATGGACCGTTATACAGACTACCTTCAGAACCTTCAGGAAGGGGGTTCTACGTTTAAGAAAACATATGAAATGGACACCTACATGGGTTTAACTAGAAGGAAAAAGTACTGAACAGAACCCCCTGTGAGACATGTCAAAGACTCACCTAAATGTATGTACATGAAGCAATGACATTTGACGGGCAGTAACCTTGGACGGGAGGGTCTCCCGTCAAGCCGATGTAATGTTTTTGCTCAAGACCAAAGCGTCCTTCATGGCAATGGTGATAGACCTATTCAGGAACCTGTTATGCATACTGTGGATGTTCACAGACTAATTGGGTTTTGTGCACATATCCGAGTGTGTAAAACAGTTGATTTTGTCTTTGCACCCCCTGGCTGTGTGGAAAAGTAGTGGTCATACTCCACATTTCAGCCTCTTTTCTGCAAGGTAATTTAATTTGGCTACCTGTACCATGGAAACACATTGCATGGAAGTAGTA
This sequence comes from Protopterus annectens, assembly GCF_019279795.1. Lineage (NCBI taxonomy): Eukaryota > Metazoa > Chordata > Ceratodontiformes > Protopteridae > Protopterus > Protopterus annectens. The sequence goes on from NC_056744.1 coordinate 1,767,428,741, forward strand.
CAGCTCACTACAGAAAATGAATGGCCTCTTCAGGGGACTTAAGGAATGTGGCACCACCACCAATGCTATCATTGAAGTAGCTAGTTGTTCCATCGATGAGACGTTGTGTAAAAATGCAAGCAGGACAATCACAATGGGCAGAGCTAGATTGGAACGGGCTGTCATCCACCTTTTCCTAGGGAAACATCTAGCAAAGAATAGAGCTCATGGTGAGCTGCAGAAGGCAACCACATGGAATAGTACAACAGTGAAACCAGAGGACATCAAAGTTGTGTGAATTGTTACCCAAAAGATGTCCATGCCTTCCATGTTGCAGTATTACTTCACACACTCCCCATCCTGTGATTGTGCACTGGCTCCTGTGGGTGGCATTGGACAATGTTCACCGTGCATACAGCTGCAGTCATCACAAATGGGTTGTCCTGCCATCAGGCAATCCCCCTCAGTCGGCAGTATTCCAAAGTCCTGGTCCGGCATCATTTGTCTTCACTTCTTCCCTGACGTTAGTGCGGCATGGGTATAAAGGAAACAGCCGAGGCAATTTTCTTCAGTATTTCTTGCCGCGCGGTGCCGAGGCAGAAGCAGTTTGCAAGTGCCGGTCGGCCAGCTCATGAGAACTAAATATCAGCATTCCAAAGTCATCTAAAAAGCTAAGTACCCCATTGGGGATAATTTTCTTGGCTCAGACCAATGTCACTAAAAGCAGTATAAGTTAATTGTATTTCTTGTGGGAAGCAAATACCTCATAGGGATTTACATTCCCTTTGCATACCTTGCTTAGGCCCAGACCACTACGTCTCGGCCTGTCGCTTTTGTGCTTTCAATATGCGCACTATAAAGCATTGGGGCGAGTTCGCTGAAAATCTTTTTGGAGAAGATTTGAATTTTACAATGTCGTCTGATATACCGACTACGCATTTACACAAAAAACACAAGGAAAAGGCCAGACACATGTGGTCCGCGGCCTCTACCAACACCACACTTAAGCCGACCTCTAGTGTCCCAGTTTGCAGCAAGACTATGACACAGCCTCTGCCTACAGACGACACCTCTTTAGCAGTACCTTCGGTACCCGAGGCTGGTGTGTCGGCCAAAATCTTACCTGGCTATACCGAAGCCTCCTTTGCTACTGATGCTGAGACAGTCGAGAAATCTGCCTCTTCTCATGGCGTCTTCAGACCTCCCTCTACCTTCTCTATAAAGGCCTTTACCAAGGCCAAGGCTTCCAAACACCCCAGGAAACCGTTTTGTAAGGGCCCCTCACCTGGAACCACAACGAAGAAGCAGATGCTTAAAATGGCTGAGGACTTGATTACTCTTATCAGGGGTACTCACCCACCCCCACAGATAAAAGGCCTAGAGTGGAGGAATAATCCATGTCCTCAGAACAGGCTTCCATCATTTGAGCTTACAACATAGGCCTCTGGCTATACCCCCTGTTTTGGATATAATCGATGGTCTATTCAGAGTCTTGTCTCTCACTCCGGATTTGTTGCCATGACATTTCATGGGCACTAACCTGAAACTGTAGGGTCTCCCATCTAGTCGATATGTTTTTGCTCAAGACAAAACCGTCCATGGCAATGGTGATAGACCTATTCAGGAACCTCTGTTATCCATACTGTGGATGTTCACAGACTAATTGTGTTTTATGCACATATCAGAGTGTAAAGAGTTGAGGATTTTGTCTTTGCACCCCCTGGCTGTGTGGAAAAGTAGTGGTCATACTCCACATTTCAGTCTCTTTTCTGCAAGGTAATTACATTTGGCTACCTGTACGATGGAATCACATTGCATGGAAGTAGTACAGCTCACTACAGAAGACCATCATGTTGAATGCATGGAAGTAGTACAGCTCACTACAGAAGACCATCGTGTTGAATGCATGGAAGTAGTACAGCTCACTACAGAAGACCATCGTGTTGAATGCATGGAAGTAGTACAGCTCACTACAGAAGACCATCGTGTTGAATGCATGGAAGTAGTACAGCTCACTACAGAAGACCATCGTGTTGAATGCATGGAAGTAGTACAGCTCACTACAGAAGACCATCGTGTTGAATGCATGGAAGTAGTACAGCTCACTACAGAAGACCATCGTGTTGAATGCATGGAAGTAGTACAGCTCACTACAGAAGACCATCGTGTTGAATGCATGGAAGTAGTACAGCTCACTACAGAAGACCATCGTGTTGAATGCATGGAAGTAGTACAGCTCACTACAGAAGACCATCGTGTTGAATGCATGGAAGTAGTACAGCTCACTACAGAAGACCATCGTGTTGAATGCATGGAAGTAGTACAGCTCACTACAGAAGACCATCGTGTTGAATGCATGGAAGTAGTACAGCTCACTACAGAAGACCATCGTGTTGAATGCATGGAAGTAGTACAGCTCACTACAGAAGACCATCGTGTTGAATGCATGGAAGTAGTACAGCTCACTACAGAAGACCATCGTGTTGAATGCATGGAAGTAGTACAGCTCACTACAGAAGACCATCGCGTTGAATGCATGGAAGTAGTACAGCTCACTACAGAAGACCATCGTGTTGAATGCATGGAAGTAGTACAGCTCACTACAGAAGACCATCGTGTTGAATGCATGGAAGTAGTACAGCTCACTACAGAAGACCATCGTGTTGAATGCAATGTCTAACATGGTGCTACAATGAATTCATGTGATGTGAAATGGAGTCTGCAAATGGGTTATGGATGGTTTGTGATGTGTAATGTTAAGGTTTCCTGACTTGATGAATATAGCTAAGTGGATTGGTTCTTAAGTTGTTAATGGATGGTAAATTAAATGGTATGTGTCTGATGGTTAAATGGATGGAATTGATAAGCTATGTAAGGTAGAATTGTATTACTGATGGTGTATGGACTGGTTATTACATGCAGTCACTAAATGTATCTTTTTGGCTTCATCTGTGAATGGTATGATTAGAGTCCTGCACATTACACACTTGGAAAGTGCCATTTTCAATGGAGTATCAATCCAAGCATGAAATAGTGAAGCATTCATAGCATTGAGGGAGCAGGTTGTAAAGTAGGCATAGTAGTTTGTAACAAGTTGGTCCGGGTGAAACTTTTGTTTGCTTGTGGTCATTTGGGAACAAGTAGCTGAGCATGCAAGTTTGCAATTTTGAGGTACATGGTGTTCCTGCTGTTGAGCAGTTGAGGCTCTGGACAAATGATAATATTTTATGGAATGTGTACTGGTATTGTGAAGTGATAATAAAGTTTTCAGAAATAGTGAAGTGATAATAAAGTTTTCAGAAATAGTGATGTGTATGTGTGCTGCTAGAATTAAATAAAATAACAAAGATCAATCAATTGGCATAACTTGTGTAAGATCTGTCATGTTGTGCAGATGTAGACCAAGAGACCGCTATTGTGGAATGTCTTGTCTTAGCCTTGATTTGCAGTACTATTGTGTAAATGATGGAGCGGTATGAAGTTGTGTGATTCCTTTTTATTTGTCGGCAGCTGGAGCTTGTACGGTGTCTAAGGACTGGTCCTTGGTGAATAAATGTAGGCATGTAGATTTTTTGGCTGGGCAAGCATCACATGCATCTGGAAGACTGTTGCATGCAACTGGTGATGTGAGTGGATCAGGCTGTAGACGGAAGTATTGTGGTGTGAGTGGACCTCTGTGATGCTGGCTACCTTGACGAGGTACAGAGGCTTTTCACAATAGTGCTGTGGGAATTGCCACTTTTGCACATTGTAAACCAAAAGCCAGCTAATCTTGTATGTCTGAGGGATCAGTTGACTTCTGGTACATTTTTAAAAATTAAATGGTATATGATTGCTATAGATTTGTAAGGTCCATTAAAATAAACTGTTTCATAGGTGATGGATCTTCATTACGCTGCAGTCTTAATGTATACAGGGGTTATATTTATAGAGATAAATGGATAGAGCGCAGACTTTGTAAATTGAGATACTGTAAAGCAAAAAATGTAGTAAGACCATGCATACTAAGCGGTGAAATTCTGAGTAAACCAATATATGGTGCAGTATATGTAGTTGACCATTGCTGGAACTGTGAAGTCCAGCCAAATAAGTTGACTAATCTCACTATTAAGAAGAGCCCTACTGATGAAGTACAGTAAGTAAGCTACAATAACAATAACAATGAGAAAAATACTACAGGAAGGAAAGAGGAGCTGAAGGACTGACCAAACTGGTAAAATGGTGTATTTGTAAATAAAAAATATCACAGATTAACAACCCTCCTCTTGAGCCAAAGAGACCACGTCTGATCATGAAAGCAGCAAACAAGATTTCAGGATGGCCAGAGGATTATGGGTAAGGGGAGGAGTTCAAGCTTAGAAGCTGAAGTTTGAAAAACGTGGTTGACCCAGATCCAAGGTCAGTTCTGAGAACCCACCAGTTGAGAAATGAATGAATAAGACAACATCAGCTCAAACGTTTTGCACTCACCATAATGATAGATCTGTGTTCTATTTTCATCTGGTTCAACTGATGATGGGACTCAGATCCGACTCAGATCTGGTCTTGGCTTCTCCAAATGTGTGGAGCCAGGGCCCTGACTCTTCCCCTACCCATAGTACTCTTTTGTTTCCCCTGAATACAGCAGATCAAGTTTGTGTAGAGAAATAAGCACCCAAATGAGTTGAGTTTGCAAGACTGCTTAGAGTACCATCTGTTCTTGGAAGCACAATGGGTGACAGTTTGGAAGGGGGAAGGAGGGAGGGATGATAGATCCCTTGAGTGGGTGCTTATGACATGAGTGGACTTGTGAATGTTTAATGGGTTTAACAGAATATGATCTGTTAAGGCTGTATATGTGAGGCAGAGGTCACCTCTGAATAGTCTGTATGAAACTATGAAAAGAAACCAGGCTTTGAGACAGTCTGACGCTATTTTATGATTGAGACTTTTTTTTTTGAGTGAGAAAGCATTGTAGTTAATCCCATTTAAGATAAATGTTTGCACAGGTTCATACCGAAAGACACATTATACTCAGTAATTGGCCTAATAAGTACCAAGTACAGAGGGACAATTATGTCCCTGGATCTGGATACTGTGCCTTTAGATATAAGCTAGGGACTTCCTTACTGTAGCAGATACATGGTGATTAAAGAACATTATATTGTCCCATATGAGGCTGGTCAGGCTTGGGATCTACAATTACCTGGGTCCACTTATGCCCACTTTTGTGCAAAGGAATGACCATTGCTGTCCTTCATTCATCTGGCACAAAATCTGTTCTGAGTCTAATACTGAATAACCTTTGTAGGGGGTCTGAATAATTATATTTCAGGCTAACCAGTAGGCAGCTTGGTATGTTATCCAGCCCCACAGATGTAGTTGTCTTGGCTTTAGACAGTGACCTTGGGCTTAGATGGATCCCATCCTGAACTTATGCCTGTACCCAGAGTAGTTATAAACCAACTCTTCTCAGAAGTGTGTAAACAAGATCACGTACACTACCTTACATGGGGCCTAAGAACAGTGTGGTAATTGAATTGATTTAGATATAAGGGTAGAAAAATAGGAGAACATTGTGTGCCTGTGGACATTTGGTGTTTAAGTTGCTCTGTGGAGCTCTGTAGTGCTTAATGCCTCTTGGGACAATTTTGATAATCTCTTGGTATTTCTGTATACTTGATATACACTTGTGGTGCATGTGTGTGTGTGTGTGTGTGTGTGTGTGTGTGTGTGTGTGTGTGTGTGTGTGTGTGTGTGTGTGTGTGTGTGTGTGTGTGTGTGTGTGTAATGAATGGACTTCCCTGTGATTGACTAACATGGTACAGAAGCTTGTTGAGATACAGCATTGTGGTTTGTCACACACAGGGCCGGCCTTAGCTGATATGGCGCCCTAGGCAAAGTAGTGCTCTGGTGCCCCTTAAGCCCCACTCACGTTATACTCATGAAACACCCCTACAAGCCACGCCAACAGGTGGGTCACACCCCAAAAAAGCCACTGCAGTCATTCACTTCCCAAGAAAACTAGTCCAGTCATTTTCTTTAATTATTTAAATGCATAAAAGAAAGGATACCTTGTAATGTAGTTTAAACTGCAAGTAAAGATGGAAATTTCCTTTAATAAACCTGCTTTATCTGTTGCTCCTTCACACATACTTTACTATAAAAATCATGTTTTCAGAAAATAGAAGCCTATGTGCCTTGGTCCAAAGGGTTGCTTAGGTTAATCTAAACAGCTTAATTTACTCTGGGTAGGCGAGCAAACCTTACAACTCAGAAAAGTAGAATGGCAACCTCTCTCCTCCCTGTGTACAGAAGCTTAAGCTAAAATAGCACAAACACAGATAGCCATTTAATAAACAATACAATCTTACAATGAAAAGAGGCTTAGCATGAACAGCAAAATTTCTGCCACTGAAATTGCATGAAAACCCATATTTATAGAAAATGCATCTGGCACATGAAACCTACACATGCTCTCTGATACACCTTCCTCATTGTATTAAATTACATTCCTTGTATAATATAGCACACTTGTTAGACCGGGTTTTAAACTTATTTTAAAAATTTTTCCAGTAAGCAAAGAAATAAAACACATGAACCACTAATGACAAAAGTGCCCAGTTCAGAACATTTCCATCATAAAAGTCTACTAAAACTTGTACAATCCACCAGTATCAGTAAATATGCACATTCTCTGCAGAAGTAAATGTCATCTAAGTAATTCCACATTAAAGAGATCTGTAAAATCTATAACTAATGAACAGATTGCTGCTAGCAAGCAACTTAATATTTCATTGTTTCGTGTGCAAATAAAGTGCCTGTTGCCCTTGAGGAATAAATTACCTATGTTGCATTAAAAAATAAGTTAGTAATACTGCAATATGGAAGGAGGGCAAACTGGTAACAAGTTCATAGTTACTAGGTATCTCTGCCAAAGAGGACATTCTCAGGACTGCAGCATCCACTCCCTTTAAAAGTGCAACACAGTACAGTATTAGCAATCCATTCATGGGGGAGTAGAACCCTAGTCTTCTGCATCAAAAGCAAGCATTCTACCAATTGTGCTACTAACAAAACAAACAGATTTGGCAGAAGAAAAATGTGCGGACTGAGCCCCCCCTTATCAAACTCTACTTGTACTTTCCAATTAGATTAGCCAGTCCATTAATATTCAATTAGATAACAATATAACCCACATATAGTCAAATGTAATGTCTTTCTATCCATTTATGAACAGTAAATAAAAATAAAGTTATGCAATTATGAACTTCATTACCCAGAAAAGTAGATACAGTGAGATGATAGTCATTCAAACCTGTTTGTCTTTGCAATACTATAACAGTGTACAATAACAAAAATAGATAAGAAAAACAGGACATTTATACTAACCAGTATCGTCCTAGGACAGTGTTGAAATCTTCTAACATAAAACAAATATGCTGGGAGAATGAGGTGCACATTCATAAAGGATGCAACAAATGTGCACGCACCATACATAAAGTAACTCTGTCTCACATACACACAACATTCTGCAGCTAAACAAGTAAAAGGAAACTTAAAACACACATCAGTCTGCAGCTAAATAAGTAAAAGGTTAAAACACACATCAGTCTGCAGCTAAATAAGTAAAAGGTTAAAACTCACATCAGTCTGCAGCTAAATAAGTAAAAGGTTAAAACACACATCAGGCTGCAGCTAAATAAGTAAAAGGTTAAAACACACATCAGTCTGCAGCTAAATAAGTAAAAGGTTAAAACACACATCAGTCTGCAGCTAAATAAGTAAAAGGTTAAAACACACATCAGTCTGCAGCTAAATAAGTAAAGGTTAAAACACACATCAGTCTGCAGCTAAATAAGTAAAAGGTTAAAACACACATCAGTCTGCAGCTAAATAAGTAAAAGGTTAAAACACACATCAGTTTCTCCTCCTGCAGCCATATGCAGTACAAGTTAAATAAGTAAAAAGTTAAGGTTTCTCCTGCCTGGAGCCGTTACAAGATTAAAACACACACCACTTTTTCCTGCCTACTGCCTGCATCTGTTTGTACACAGTATGAGTTTAAAAAGTAAAACGTTAAGGTTTCTCCTGCCTGCAGCTGTACACACAGTAAAAAGTACAACGTAAGTAAAAAGTTAACAGTAAAAGGCCGACTTAAATAAATAAAAGTTAAGGATTCTCCTCCCTGCAGCCATTAACAAACAGTAAAGCACATGACGACACACAGTTAAATAAGCAAAAGGTTTCTCCAATGTTTCAGTTTCTTCTGCAAAAGTAAGCGTTCAATAACTAAAAGGTTAAGGGTTAAGGTTTCTCTTGCCTGCAGCCGTTAACACACAGTAAGGTAATACCATAAATCAATGTTAAACACAGTTTTCTGCAGCCGTTAAGTAAAACAAAATGTTTTTAACACACAGTAAATGTAATGCTTGAGTAGCCGAGCCGGGGATGAAAAATGTGCTGTCAAATAAGTAAAATTTCTCCTGCCTGCAGCCATTAACACACAGTAAAGTACACGACGACACACACAGTTAGATAAGTAACTAAGATAAGCTTTCTTCAAGGTTTCCGTCTCCTGCTAAAGTATGAGTTAAATAAGTAATAGCCTAATTAAAGGTTATTAAGGTTTCTCCTGCCTGCAGCCGTTAACACACAAGGTAATACCATAAATGTTAAATACAGTTTGTTTACTGCAGCCATTAGGTAAAACAAAATGTTTTTAACGCAGTAAAATTAATGAGGAACCGAGTAGGGGGGGGCGGGAGATGTGCTGTAAAATAAGAAAAGTTTCTTCTGGCTGCAGCTGTAAGTAAATAAAAGAAGCAATTTTTACCTCAGAAGCTGGCCGGGGGAAGAAACATGTGCTCTCAGACCGGTCTGCACTCTGCAGGAGCTGAAGTCATCTCGCACATCCTGCATGTGATGACGTCAGGGGTTTAGAAAAAAAAACAGAAAATTAAAGGGGCCACGTGGGAATCTAAAAGCTTGGAGACTCGAACCGCGAAGTAAGTTTTTCTTTTTTTAAGCTGTTCTAGCCAACCTGCAGCTGTAAGTGGGAGGGCGCTTCACCCCATCCCCATAGTTCCGGCTTCCGGTTAAATTTCAGCAGGGCGATGAGAAGAGCACAAACTTTGTTAATCAAAATAAATAAAAAATGCGTCCTTTAAGAGGCTGGCCTTTACGGCGCCCTAGGCGGTCGCCTAGTTCGCCTATGCCTAAGGCCGGCCATGGTCACATATTAGCATTGCTACTAAAAGCCAGTCATGATGATACTTTGTTGTTAGATGTTTGGGGGCTGTTCCACACTATTAAAAAGTAGTCATGACTAGGAATTGTGGTATAGCTTCACTGGGGTGAAGTCTGCCTAAATGTATACGGGAAGTTATTTTGTTGACCCAAGAAAGATGAATTTTTGGAGTGAAATGATCATGCTTTTTCACCCTGTAAATAATTACCTTCCTGGCATATAGTTGCCTGTGATTTGATCAGAGAGCAACACTGTGAAGGGGGAGTGGCTTGAGCAGTAATTTAAGGTAGTGGGCAGGCAACAATGTGTTGATGTGGATGTGGCTTGCTTGGGGGCAGGGAAGCAGTCATGGAGCAGCTAGTACAAATCTGAAAATCCTGTCTACACCCCTGGCTAAGGGGAGAAGACAAATTCATATGCCACAAGTGTGACATTGACTGTTCAAGCTGATTTTTGTGCTGTTCTGCCTAAATACTGATTTTGACACATTCGTTTGTATTATTAGTAGAAATGTATGCCAAGTTTTGGTTATACAGGTGGGAATACAAGAGATTGCAAACCTTTTATTAAAAACAGGTACTTTTAGTAGCAAACTATTTGAAAATTGAAGCTTCTGAGGGAGGGATAGTACTAAGTGTGTGAACAAGAGAAGGGCAACTGGGGGATACATAACTATTAGTGTGACGTGATATACTTTCTGAGCTTTACAATAATGGGTTCAAGATGGCAAACCAAATGTCAAATAGACAACCTTTTATATATTCCATTTAAGCTGCTGTAGCACTGTTACACATAGGTTAGTGTAGATGCAGGGAGGGTAAAGGAATGCAGGAAGTTGTAAAGTTCTAGTTCTTGTTAAGCAGATGTGCCTCTCCATTGTACAGTATCCCCAGCTTCTTGGATGTCTTGGATATGGCACTTTTATTTGGACATATGATCTGAAGTTTGTAGCAGTTAGAAGTTTAAATATGGGGAGCTGGTGAACCTGGGAATGAGATATGAATTGAGGAAATGGAGGGGGGGGGGGCAAAGCAGAAGGGTATAAAGCCTGACAAAGTTTCAGGAATTCAAACAAACATTACTAGCCGTCATGCATATGCAAAGGGCTCTCTAATGCCTAAACATATGTCAAGAAGTTAAAAGGAGAGACAATGTGTTTAGTCAACCAACAAAAGGAGCAGTAAGGAAATATTAATAATAATAATAATAACAACAAGCAACAACAAAACTATAATAATAATAATAATAATAATAATCTGTAAAGGTAGTACTGTACTTACAGGAATCCTTAATAATAATAATAATAATAATCTGTACAGGTAGTACTGTACTTACAGGAATCCTTAATAATAATAATAATAATAATAATAATAATAATAATAATAATAATAATAATAATAAACAGAAGAACAAGGCCAGACCAGGGACTGTACTCTAACTTGGCTTGCTAGAGAGTGCTGAAGGCCTCTTCATGGTAGCATTCTTGAATGAAGACAATTTTGATTGAGATGGACTGGGCTAGTGAAACAGCGGGCACTGCAAAGGCCAGGGAGCCCAGGGGGCTATAGATAAATGGCTTTACAGTGAAGGGTGTGGAGGACTTACAGGTATTTGTTAGGGCAGCTGAAACAGGTGGGGGACTAGAGTGTTACTTGTTTATCTGGACATACTGCTTCATCAGGAGAGAGAGGAGAGGGACATTTTCCCTCTTTGAATAAAGCAATTCATTTTATGATGAGGAAGGATTAGGGACTCAGAACAGTATTACATTGCCTATCACTTTGGTGTAGTTCCTGTTTTGTGTTTGTTCTAAGTTAAAGCTATAAATTGAAGGCATTTTGTAGTTTCTGAACTTTTTCAAGTTGTGTCTGAGCTGTGCTTAGATAGTTAAATCAGTTCTGAGTGGGCTTTCTCATTTTTCTATATTTTACTATCTCTCCTCTGAATATGAATCTACAGCTACAGATTGATTTGGATTTTACAGTTTCCATTTTTTTCTGGTCTCTTAACTGGATTGATCTGCGTTGTTCATTCAATTACTTTAGTTACTTTTCAAACTTAAAACAAAAAGCCAGCTTAGGCCAACAGTGTGAGTTGTAACTAGAGCTTGTGGTAATTAAAGTGAGACAGTGTGGGAGTCTTCTGCATGTCTGGGAAAATAACCACTATTGGGTAGAGCTTTCAGCTATTCCTGACTCCTGGTATTTTATATTACATAAGCAGTCAGCCTGATTTCTTTGTCTTTCACTTTTGGAAGCTGAAAATCTCTCTTCAAGCTAAAACCAACAAAGCATCTGGACTCCATTTTGCATCTAGAAAGGTATATCTAAACTACTGCACTTATCTAAAAAAATATAGGTTCATAGGTTCACAAGTGTGTACAAAGCTAATAGCTGGGGCCTTTCTAAGCCTGGCCATGCATCCCAAATCTATGAAAAGTTCTTGTACCCAAGGTAAATGTAAGAAGGGTCCTGCAGAGATGAATCCTTTATAGGCTGCCTGTGTTCATTAGAGACAGAGGTGCCAAATTGGGGATGAACTTCCTGTTCCCCATCAGTTTATCCAAAATGCTCTTGAATTTGTTTAGGGAGGAACTCTGCTTAACATGGATGGGGTGCCTGTTCCAGAGAAGAGGTAGTCTATGGGAAATATACCTGTTTCTCACAAGCAATGTTTAACTCTAGAATGGATAATTTTGGTGCTGTTTGTTTTGCAGATATATAGGAAGTCCATCAGAATAGGGTCCAATGATGCCTTGTATGTCACACACAGATCTCACCGCAAGAGTCTGTAGGAGACAGAAAACAGGAATAAGGCTTTCAGACAGTCTGCATAGGACATGGTATTTATGTATTGTATACTTTTAGTGAGGAATCTATGTAGACATTTCAATTATTGGATGTGTCTGGATAGGTACATACTAAAGGTAGCATTGTACTCAATGAGAGGTCTGATGAAGGCTGAATAGAGTGAAATAATGACTTCTTGGACTAGGATACCTTACCTTTGTTTATAAGTTGCACAGCATACAAGGATTTCCTCACTACTGTAGACACATGATGGTCAAAGGCTAGATTACTGTCTATGTGTCCTCAAGTTCCTGACTACTGGGTCAATTCTTAAGGGTATACTGTCAATATAATAGTTACCAGAGGTGGTAGATATCTCAAAAGATGCTATTATACATTTTTTGAAATTTAGGTTTAGTCCATGGCTCTGACACCAGTTATTTGTCAGTATCAGCCCTTTGTGGAGAACATTTGTGTCAGTGGGGGATTCTATGACAGCTCCTTATCTGCAATCATCTGCAAATTTTGTCAGGCAGAGCCCCTTAACATTGGCCTTGATCTCAGAAAGGTAGATGCCAAAAAGGAGTGATCCCAAGACTGATCACTGAGGAACTCCATTGGTGACTGGCCTCTTTGTAGAGGTAGATTCCACAATTCTATCTTCCTGGGTCCTGTTTGTGAGCCAGCTGGCTCTCTACTGGGTGAAAAAGGGTTTATATGTAACATCTTGAGTTTATCAACAATACCTGAGTGGGGTGTTATGTCAAGTGCCTTGGCCAGGTCAAGGTAGACAGTGTGAACAATTTTGCCCTCATCCATTGCTTTGGTGACCTTCTCAAAGAAGTCCACCAGGTTGAGCTAGGCATGACATGCCCTTGCTGAAACCAGACTGGGTTGGGTCCAGCGTCTGGAGGTTTGATATGTCATTACTGATTATTTCCATTATAATTATTTCCATGGATTTGCATATGAGACTAGTTATACTTATGGGTCTGTAGTTTCCCAGATATGTAAATGACCTGCCTTTGTACAGAGGGATGATGATTGCTCTTCTCCATTCATGAGATAAAAAGCCATTTGGAAGCTATAGTTAAATACAATTTTAGATGGCCTGATAGGCCATGTTTCATACTATTTAGAAGGAAGCCTGGAATAATGTCAGGGCCTATCAATGCAGTGTTCTTGGCTCTAGAGAATGCATTGAAGACCTGTTCCTTTGTGATAGCTGGGGGAGTTATATTTGATGGCATTTCCTGAAGGGAGGTGTTGGGGGGGGGGGAGAGGGGTGAGTTAGAGCTGAACTTGTCTGCCAGTAGGTTTGCTGTATCTTCTGGATCAATACAGATGGCTCTGCCTTTGAGGTTGTGGACATAGTTAAAAGAATACCTTGTGGTTGTCCTTGGCCTGGGAGGCCAAATTTACCTCAGATCTAGCTTTGGTAGACTTTGTGTGTCCTCTGAGTTATTCACTTACTTTGAGGGTATTTTTATTCTGCTGGGTGCTACATCTTCTAACTTTTGCCATGATTTTTTTTCCTTCTGTTATACAGCCTACCGGTGTTGTAATTCCATCAGGGTGGCTTGTTTTCAAGCTAGTTCTGTGCTTATTCCTGGTGAGTAGAGCTGCCTCTATGCAGCCATTAACATGCTTGTATAGAATTTATGTGAAGATTTCCAAATGGGCAGCAGTGTTCTCGGTGTTTAGGAGGGACTTGAAATGTTGTCAAGTTATCACTTAATAGTAGGAAGTTAACCTTACAGCAGTTCCTGAACATTTTAGGGCTACCTGGGTTTCCAGTTTTTATTTTCATTTCAAAGGAGACCATTTTGTGGTCTGACCTTACCAGAGAGTGCATTACAGTAGGAGGTGTGCAGCGCTCTCCCAAATTAGTGAGGACTATATTCAATTTGTTTGCACCCCTGGTCAGCATACTGACAATCTGGTCCAGGAATTCTGTGTTTACAAAATCCAGGAATCTCTGTGCCTGCATGTTTAGTGTTGTATATGATTCCCAGTTAATAGCAGGATGGTTAAAATCACACACGAATACGGTATTGGGTTGGATAGTGAGGGTTTCCATTAAGCTTAAATATCTGTTAATGGTTTTCCTGGGTCAGAGAGGGGGAACTATAGCTTGCAAGGAAGTGGTATGGGATTTTTCCTATGGTGATTTGAACATGGGGACTGTTTTACAAGCCTTGAGGTATATTTATTTTTGTTGTAAATTGAGACATCTCCACCTTTAGTCCCTGCCTGTGCACAAGTTGGCCTAAATGTGTGGAAGGCATTATAACCTTGCACATCCAGTGTGCTCTCTATGGCTTTAAACCACATCTCAGTGACTGCACAGATGTCAGCATGGGACAGTGTGTAGGGAGTGGAGTTTCTTGTTCAAATTCCTCCCATTGAGCAGTAACATCTTTAGATTTTTTTAGTTTTGATTTGCTATGTCAGAAGTATTTTCAGTTTGGCATTGCATAAAAAGGCACTATGGGTGAGGACAATGTTTTATCTAATATTTGAAAGCCAAGAAGGGAGAAATACAGATCATTCCTACCAAAGCATTATGGTCTATTGACTATCTTTCTCCATGTTTACAAATATTGCACTTCCTTAGAATGACACCAGAAACAAAGTCAATTACTAAAGTCAGCCATCTTCTGCTTCTATTGTAACATCATCCTTGGAGAAGGCAGAATGCTGCTCAATGCTAGCCCCATACCACCCTGGAACACATACTCTGAGAGCTCCATGATGTCTCTCTTCATATAGTCTAGGGAGGTATGTCTCAGGTCATTTATGCCCACATGGACTAAGACTGTCTCATACAGTTACTTGTGGCTCAGTGACCTGACAGTGTGTGTATAATAAGGAGGATCCTGGCCCCTGATAAGTAACTGAGCATCCTGGCCCCTGATAAGTAACTGAGCATCCTGGCCCCTGATAAGTAACTGACCTTGATGTTCTTCTTACTCTGCCTGGTGAAAGGGACATCAATGTATCTCACAATGACATCTCCAATAACCAGAATGCTGAATTGTGTAGTCGCTTGTCTTATGGGCTTAGAGGTAGAGGCTCCATGAGATGTGGTTGTATGTGTTGATCTGAGTGTTATTTGGAAAGACTGCATTTGGGGCTGCTGAGGGCATTTGTTACATGGGCTTCATCTAGGAGGTCTCTGGGGTTTAGAAAGGTTAAATTTAAGTGCCTCAGCATATGTGGGTCTATGTGTTTGCTTCATGCTCTGTGTGATGGGTGCAGCATGAGTACTACAGATAACTTGACTGACATTATGAGTGTTTTTATATGGGAGCTTTGCATGCAGTGACATTATGTAAATACATTTCTCACATGGGTTATCAGTTTAGAATTAGTTACTTGTCAGTAAACATGAAGCAGTTTCTACATTGTCTCAGTATGCGCATATCCACCAAGCTGGTAACACAGATCATGGGAAAGTTCATATCCATGGCAATAGGGCCTTCTTGTTAATTAGACAGTTGCAGTGAGAATATAGATTGTCAGGAATATTTGGTTTGCAGTTCTGGGGACAGTGCTTATTACTACACAGATTAGTTGCTCTGTGTGCAGTTAGGTACCAGTGAAATTTCAAGGATGCTTTTATTTATTTATTTATTTTATTTATTTTACATTTGTTGACCGGGATAGTCCAACTGGATACATGTCCATTTTCAGCGGAGGCCCAGGGAGAAAAGCTCCAGATATACAAACAGAAAAAACTTTTAGTTATGTACTTACCATAACTTCGGATGTATGGGATCCATCTCGCCTACATTCATAACAGATGGGTTCGGAGCCAATCCATCAGCTCTGACTCGGCCCCTATACACTAGAACAAAGTCTCTCATTGGCTGGGCTCCCCCTTATCCCAGAATGCACCACTCCTGCTTCCCCAGATCTTGTTTGTTCGCTTTCATACATTCATACAGGTACAGAAAGGAAAACATACCAATAACAGTAACCAACTAGAGTCCTTCAAGAGAACAGCTCAGCAAGAGCAATATTTCCTCCAAATCCAAAGGGTAGGGGGAAGGAGGGTGGGTATGTATGAATGTAGGTGAGATGGATCCCATACATCCGAAGTTATGGTAAGTGCATAACTAAAAGATGTAATGGGATCCTATCTCGCCTACATTCATAACAGATGGGACAGTGTCCCTAGCACCTAAATCCTGGGTGGTTCATTGGAACACACTCCTGAGAACTGCGGAACCAAAGGAAGCTCTGCCTCGGGAAGCCACATCAACCTTATAATGAGAAATGAAGGTGTGCGGAGAAGACCAAGTAGCAGCCGCACAAATATCATCTATTGAAACTTTGGAGTGAAAAGCTACAGAGGTGGCTATAGCCCTGGTAGAATGAGCCTTGAGTGGGAAAGGTAACTCTCTGCCTGACTGGGAATAAATGAAGGAGATGCAATCCTTAATCCATTTGGCTATGGTGGTTTTGGCAACTGGTAGACCTAGCCTATTCTCCGCAAAGGACACAAACAGCTGGTTAGATTTTCGTGTCTGACTGGTCCTATCCAAGTAAAAACGCAGTTGCATGTGAACATCCAACTGGTGGAAGGTATATTCTGCTCTATTAGAAAAATTTGGAAAGAAAACGGGGAGCTCCAAGGATTGCTGAATGCAAAAAGGGGATGCTACCTTAGGCAAAAAGGAGGGATTCAATCTGAGGGAAACTCTGTCTTTATGAAAAATTAAATAAGGAGGAGTAGAACAGAGAGCCTGAAGCTCTGACACCCGCTTAGCAGAAGTTATTGCCACTAGAAGGGCAGTTTTCCAGGACAGAAATTTAATATCACAAGTCGCCGCTGGCTCAAAGGGACGGGCAGTTAAGGAGGCCAGAACCAAATTTAAATCCCAAGGGGGCACAGGGTGAGCCATGGGAGGTCTGAGGAGCCAAGCTCCCTTAAGAAAGGACTTGCAAAGTTTGTTTGCCATTAAGGAAGGTTCTACGGAAACATGAAAATTAGAGATGGCCGCTAGTTGAACCTTAATTGTAGAGACTGAAGAGCCAGAATGGAACAATGAGGCTAGAAATTCCAAAACCTGTGGAACTGGGGCCGTAAGAGGATCAATGCCTCGCTGCTGGGCCCAAGAGGCAAACCTCTTCCATTTGCTGGAATACAGCTTAACAGTGGAAGGCTTGTGGGAAGAGGACAAAATGTACATCACTTCTGGAGAAAGAGAGTTATCTCTAACTAAGGATGGAAGTGGAGTAACCAAGCAGCCAGTCGCAATGACCGGAGGGACGGATGAGAGTGTCCCGACTGATGAGACAACAGGTCTGGCACTGGGTCCAGAATCCAAGGGCCCTGTACCGCATACTTCTGAAGGAATGGGAACCAAACCTGATGGGGCCAGTGTGGGGCGACCAAAATCATGTTGCTCCCTACATGAAGAGCCTTCTGAATCACCCTCAGGAGAAGGGGAATTGGGGGGAAGGCATAAAGCAGACCCGAGGGCCAACTGTGGGCTAGAGCATCCCTGGGAGACTGCCCCTGGGAAGGAGTCAGAGTGAAGAACTCTCTGCACTTCGCATTGTTGGGGCTGGCGAACAAGTCACAACAAGGGAGACCCCATCTGGCAAAGATCTGCGCAGCCACTCTGTTGTTGAGGGACCACTCGTGGGGCAACAGGAGAGTCCTGCTGAGCCTGTCTACAATCACATTGGCTTTCCCCGGAATGTGCGTTGCTACTAAGAAGCATTGGGTAGCTATGGCCCAGCGCCACACTCTCATGGCCTCTCTGCAAAGGGGGTAGGACCTGATTCCGCCCTGCTTTTTTATGTGCCAAACTACAGACATGTTGTCACATAGAATCGCAATAGTACCTTGGGGGAGAGCATGATGAAGTGCTTGCAAAACCAGAAACACCGCTCTCATTTCCAGAACATTGATGTGAAGGTGCACTTCACAATCCTGCCAAGTGCCTTGGACAGACCTGTCCAGATAATGATCCCCCCCACCCTATCTGGGAGGCGTCCATGGTCACTGTGGCAACTGGGGGCTGAAGGGCGAAGGGACGCCCCCAGTCCAGGTTGGACCGACGCAGCCACCAACAGAGGTCCCGACGACAACTGTCCATAATCAGAACCAAATGGTTCAGGGGAAGTTCCTGATACGACCATTGAACCGATAATAGCCATTGCAGCACCCGCATGTGAAGCCTGGCTAACGGAACTAGGAGAATTGTTGCGGCCATCGTGCCCAATAACTGAAGAATCTGTCTGGCAGGAACTCGAAAATAGGGTAACAAGTTTAGAATCTGAGATTGTAGGACCTGAATTCTTTCTGATGGCAAAAATGCCCGCATCCTTTTTGTGTCTAACTCTGCACCTATAAAGGTGATACGCTGAGATGGCTGCAGCACAGATTTTTCCCAACTGAAAGTGATTCCCAGCGAGAGACCCAAAGTTACTGTGGCCATCAGCGCTCGAATCAGTAGATGCTTGGAGATGGCAGTTAGGCGCCAGTCATCTAGATAGGGAAACACTTGGAATCATAGACTTCTCAGGTGAGCTGTCACCACTGCCAGACACTTGGTGAACACCCTGGGGGCTGTGGTGAGACCAAAGGGCAGTGCACGAAATTGGAAATGACTGGTTCCTAGGCGGAAGCGTAAATGACTCCTGGACTCTTGACGTATCAAAATGTGATAGTAAGCGTCCTTGAGGTCTATGGAGCACATCCAGACATCCTTCTCCAATAACGGGAGAATGGACTGAAGGGTGACCATCCGGAACTTGGACTTTTTCACAAAACGATTTAATGAGCTTAGGTCCAAAATGGGCCTTACGTCCCCTGTCTTTTTTGGCACCAAAAATAATCTCGAGTAAGTTCCTGATCCGATCTGGTCGGCGGGGATGGGCTGGATGACCCCTTTGCTTAGCAGCTTTGAAACTTCTACGGCTGCTTGATCCCGTTGACTGGGTGGCACATCCGGGATTCTCCTTGTAGGAGGAGGGGGCTTGACGAAGGGGATGAGGTAGCCTCCGGTTACAATGCGAAGCACCCACTGATCCTTGGTTATAGATTCCCAAGCCTGTGGGTGTTTCGCAAAACGACCCCTGACTGGCTCCGGAGAAGCACAGCCGGGCCACATCCTAGGGACTTTGAGGGTAGGAGGAACCACAAAAGGAATCGCGGTCTCCAGTGTTACGGGGGCCTCGGCCACCTCTGGGGCGGCGTCTTCCTGAATTCCCCCCCCCGCCTCTAGAGGGGGGATCACCCAGTGGAGTAGAGAAGAACTTTTGGGATTTTCTGAACCACATTTTCCCTCCTCTCTGGGCCTTGGGGTAAGGTCTAGAGGGAGCGGAAAAATGGGCCCCAACGGCAGTCAAGGTCTTACCCTCCTGCTCGCACCAAGTAAGTGTGTCCTTCACCTTGGGTCCAAACAGAGAGGACCCATCAAAAGGGGCATCGGCGAAGGAAGACTTAAAGGCCTCCGTAAGTGGACACAAGCGTAGCCAGGCTTGTCTCCTAAGAGCCACTCCTGTGCCCACTGCTCTACTCGCCCCATCGGCTGCATAGGAAATGAGCCTCATGGACGAGTTGACAATAGAAGTAAGGGTAGTCATCTGAGTGCCTACGGTCTGTGCTAATGCCTCAGGAAGATTACCCGCAAGAGACTCTCCTAACTCCTTGAGGAGGTCCCTTTGGAGCCTGGTAAAATGACATAGATAGTTCAGCGACCGCAGGGTAAAGGTCGCTGAAGAAAGGGTACGCTTCCCATACCTATCCATGCTCCTAGAGTCCTTATTAGGAGGATGAATAGACGTTGAAGCCTCTGCCACGTCCTGCTGAGTAGCAGATGCCACCACCATCGCATCAACTGCAACACCCTTAGTGAGGAATTCCTTCTGGGGAGGGGCTGAAAGGAACTTATTAGGTCTGGCAGGCACCGGTTCCGCTGTATCAGGATGCTCCCACACCCTCCTAGAGATTAAATCTAACAGCTCATCAAAGGGTGGAGACACCCAGGAGGAGGAGGGCTGGGCCCCGAAGGCCTTGAGGAAGACTTACTCCTCAGCGGTAGGGGCTTTGGATTGCCAATCGCCTCTCTGTCTCAAGATCTCAAGGATATCCGAGAAGGAGACGTCATCCGAGGACGATTTTGGGGACCCCTCCGCATCATCGAGGTCAGTATATGAAGTGACGGACTCATCTTGGGAATCAACGTGCTTCCTCTTGCACAGTTTCTTCCTTGGGGGTTCATCCGAAGCAGATTCAGATGGACCCCCCGGAAGAAGGGAACCCTCTAAGGGGGTATCCTCAGGCCCTGGGGCCCCGCTGTCATGGGAAAGAATGTCACCAGAGGCACCAGTACCCAAATTTAGGGACGGTGAGGTAGTAACTTGCTGAACCGGCAAAGTCATGGTTAGCGCACTCCTCATGGCCTCAAAAGCAGGACCTCCAGACTCTACAGAGGGCACTTGCTGAGAGACCACGACGGTACCGGGAATACCTGCGGCCGATGCTCCGAGGGGAAGACTGGGCATCGAAGAGGCCAGCTCCACAGTGTTGCCCTCGGCCCCCACTGAGGAAGACCCAGTACCAAACCCTGACACCGAGGACAGGGTAGGAATGAAGGTCGGAGCAGAGAAACTCCGAGGGGGTCTCTGCTCCGACTGAACAATTCCGCTGCATTCTACCAGCACCGACTCCAATGGCTCCAAGGGGGTTGGAGGAGGAATCAAATGCACAGAATGGGGAATCGGCTCCGAAGCCGAATGGGCTGGAGCCGAGATCATTTTAGCAAAAACTGGGGACTGGAACAGCCTCTGGATAACACTATCCAAATCCGAATTCGACAACCTAGAGGATTTGGAGGAAATAGACTGGGGCCGAGAAGACTTCTGCCTCGGCTCCGATAAAACAGGGGACCGGCTCCAAAAAGGTTCCAACACCATTGGATCTGAGATTGGAACTGTCTGTAAGGGTGTCGGTGCCGAAGGCGGCTCTGGGGCCGAGGGGGAAGAGTCTGAGCTGCACACCTCCAACGGCTCCGAAACCAAAGGAGCCGAAGTAGGTGATTGGCCTCTCAGTGCACTAACCTGCTGCTCCGACACCAATGGAGCCGAGGAAAGAGGCATCGAGGCAGACCCTTCAGCCATTGGCTCCGAAGCCATTGGAGCCGAGGAAGAAGAGGTCGATCCCTGTTTTTTAGATGTCGGGTCTGACGGACTGGTCGGAGCCGACGATCTATGCTTCTAGGGTGTCGGGCCCGACGGACTGGTCGGAGCCGACGACCTTTTCTTTTTAGAAGCTGGAGATGAAGCCAAAGCTTCCTCAAAAGAAGGCTTAATAAGACCTCTAAGTATTAGCTTGTTTTTCCTTTCCTGAAGGACCCTGGAAGAAAAAGCGTGACAAACACTGCATGTATCTTGTAGATGTTTGGGCCCTAAACAATACACGCAGACAGCATGGCTGTCTGTGATAGACATTTTATAATTACATTTAGCACATTTTTTAAACCCTGAGTTCTGCTCTTTAGACAGCTTGAACAAAGTAGAAAACAGTACACAAAAGTAGACAAACGCATGGCCTAAAGACCTCTAACTTAAACGGGCTTAGCCCGATACAACAGTAAACTAAAATACAATACACAAAAGTAGACCAATGTACGGGCTAAAGCCCTCTAACTTAAACGGGCTTAGCCCGATACAACAGGAACAACTATTTAGTCACACAAAGTAAAACACACAGGCAAAGGCCCTCTAATTTAAACGGGCCTTGCCCAGTACACTAGAAGCACGAAATTTATAAAATATGCAAAATTCACAAAACTGAAAAACTAACGCTCACAAAGCTGTTAAAACAGCTGTTTGTTGAAAAACTGACAGAAACCCTAGTCAAAAAGACCAAAAAGGTGAAGAAAATACACTTAGCTCCAGCCAAGTCGAGACCACGTCCAGCTAGAAAAGCGGCAAACGAGATCTGGGGAAGCAGGAGTGGTGCATTCTGGGATAAGGGGGAGCCCAGTCAATGAGAGACTTCGTTCTAGTGTATAGTGGCCGAGTCGGAGCCGATGGATCAGCTCCGAACCCATCTGTTATGAATGTAGGCGAGATAGGATCCCATTACATCATGTATTAAACAAGCAAAGCACTGTTACAAATATATTCACAGAAAATGAGTCATAGAATTTAGCATATTAAATGTGATATGTTATAGTGCCTCTAACAGGAAGCATTCTTGATGTAGCTAAAAGTCCTTTTTAGCACTTGTTTATATTGTGAGAGTTAATCAGGATAAGAGCAAGGGCATAGCCATCACCTTTTAAGGTACTGCTTTAGTCTTTTTTTGAATTGTGTGATAGAGAGGATTCAGAAGTAAGCTAAACAGGTAATGAGTTCCATGCTTTGCCAACAGAGTTGGCAAACAGAGAGTCTCCAGCTTAGTTGTTTGATTTGAGAGTTTGAATAAGTATTTTGTTGGATGAGTGGAGTGTCTTGAGGTTACTGTAAGGGATGATAATGTTTGTAAGTACAGGCGTGTTTTCAGGTTGATAGTGAATTTTATATGCAACTATTAGTTGATTGCACTGAAGTTGGCTAGACAATTCTAGCCAATCTAGAAGGTTTAAGTTCAGACAGTGGTGTGCTCTGTATGCTGATCCCATGGCAAATCTGGCTATATGATTGTAGCAGCAAGAGAGTTTAACTTCACTCTTACTCAGGTTTGTAAAAAGTGGGGAGGAATATAGAAGGGTTGGAAGTAGGTGCATACGGGCCAAAATTGTCCTAGCATGTGGAGTGAGGAATTGTTTAATTTTGTATAGAGCCAAGTTTTTTTGTTGACTTTTTTTAATAGTCTGATTAATATGGACAATGAACTTAAGGTATTATCAACTGTAACACCTAGGAGTTTGGTAGCGGTATCTAGGGCAATGGTAATGCCATCGTTGGATATTGTGGTGAAGATAGGTGGGGAGGTTCTACAAGAGGGGGAGAAAAGCAGCAGCTTGTTTTTCTTGGGGGGGGGGTTTAATATGAGACGTTGATTTAAGAGCCAATTTTTAACAGTGTTAAAGACATTTTGGGATAAAGTTTGCAGTTCATTGGGGGAGGTGGCTGAGCAAATCAATGTGGAGTCATCTGCATATTGAATGCAGGTTGCTTATGGGATAATTGTATGTAGGTTATTAATAAAGGTGGAAAATAGAAGGGGTCCTAATATAGAGCCCTGGGGAACACCAAGGGTGGTAGCCAGGAGTGAAGAAAGCTTGTTCTGCCATAGGACAGCCTGCTGCCTACCACCCACATAGGATTGGAACCCTTGGATAACCTGGGCATCTAGTGCAATATTCTTTAATGTGTGTAGGTGAAGTTGGTGATTAACCATGTCGAATGCTTTGGAAAAATCGAGAAAGATGGCCGAAGAAAGTTTTTGTTGTTTCGGTTTTGATTAATAACATTTGAAAAGAAGAGGAGGGTGCTGGTTGTACTGTGGAATGGTCTAAATCCATGCTGAGGGTCGGCCAAAATATTGTTCTGGATAAGAAAGCTCAATAGTTCATGGATGCACTTCTCCATAGTTTTAGCCAGGGGGGACAGTATAGCTATAGGGCTGTAATATTATAGTTCAGTGGAGCTACCACCTTTATGGAGAGGAATAACATGGTATATTTTCCAGATGAAGGGGATGGAGGCTTCTGATATGGTTCTATTGATCAGGATTGCAATGGGGTAAGCTATGGCATCTGCAGCTTTTTGCACATATTCTGCATGGAGGAGGGCAGCAGCAAGGGTGGTGGGTTTTAGTTTTTTGATTAGGTCTTATATAAGTGATGTAGGGACTGGTTGAAAGTTAAAGGAAAGTTGTAGATTAGGTGTGGTGTTTATGCCTGCCCAAAACTTTTGCGGATCATTTTGGTGCTTCTGTTGTAAATAACAGTAAAAGTTTTTATCTAGCATTGTGGATTTTTTGTTGTTGTGTCTTTTCTAATCATTCCTTATTTGTCTATATCTAAGTTGATCTGAGAGGGATTTTGTTGTATGCCAAGTGGCCCAGGCTTTGTTCCTTAGTGAGATCTTCTGTCTGGTTTCTTTCGAAAGCCATTGTGTGACTTTAGTTTTAGTTGTAATTGAGCATGCAGGTGCATGGGGTGTCAAGGATGGCTAGGAATTTGGTGTTCAAGTATAATACAGCTTCTTCGAGTGGAAGATGTTTTAGTACTGTCCAATTACATGCCTTAAGTTACTGGAAAGATGTCAACTCAAGGTGCCTCTGTCTATAGAAATTCTGCCAAACCCTTGAAGGGAAACTATTAAAGTAGACCCTGACATGAAGTATTTAGGAAGATATTCTGAAGTTAGGTTAGACAGTAAGTAATCAAGCACTACTTACTGTATAGAAAGAATTAGCTTTGTCAAAAATGACAAACGGTAGGATTCCCATAATTGGCTACTACCTGGCTACTACTAGTGCTGGACTCACCACAGCTTCACACTGCTGTGATATAATGCCCTTTGCTTCTTTTCTCACCAAAAACAAAACAGAAGCACTTATCCCAAGAAGAGAAGCAGGACACAGGCTTTTTGACTATCAGTAGTCCTGTCCCATATGATGCATGGGTCTGCAGGCTGTTTGGTCTGGTGCAACCTAGACCAGTCAGGAAGGTCCTACATAGATGCTCACTGATGAATCAGAGACAGAAATCCATGTCCTCTGCTCCTTCTCTCATCAGCAGTAAAACAGTAGCACAACTTCCAAGCTGGCACCTATGAAGCAGTTATCAGGATTTCTAGTGATCATAAATCTCCAGTTAATATTGTCCCTATAATTCTTCTCTCAGCAGGAGAAAAACAGAGACAATAATCCCAAGATGATCACTGAGAGGCATAATGGGGGGTCTTCAATGATTGGTGGTCTTGGACTAGATATTCCAGATTTTAAAGATAACATGGCAAAACGGGTTAATATCCTATGAGTTGCAGTGTGCACTAAGCAGTTACACATGAAAGGGGGGGGGGGTAACTGAAGCTTAATCCATCTAAGAGGAGAGCCACTAATTTTAAAAGAGCAAGATAGCTTGGTTGGGGGTGGTTACATAGTATTCTGGCTCAATGAAATACAGCGGGAGGGTCAATAAATTTAAATAGGTGAATGGGAGTGACTTCAGAAAATGACAATTTTGTGCTTACTAATAATATCCAATGAAAGAGGAGAGGGAAGGAATTATGAGGTCAAATTAAAATAAGGGACAGGCAGACAGAGAGAGACAATGAGTGAACATTTAATTCCTGTGCGACTCACAAGAAACACAGCTGTGACTTCTTTCCTAGTTTAAATATGCAACAGAAACCAGGATACAATTAAAACACAGTGTAATGAAAATACACCAGAATATCCAAAATAGAAGAAAGCAATATCATAAAATAACTATCTTTGCCATCACTGCAGTCTATGGCAGAGTCTTGAGTGAGCTTTTCCAATAAAGTATTGAAATGTTCTATTTTACCCCTTAAATGCAAACTTTAGCAAAGTAATTTAGATCAGGTTTGTTTCCCACTCACACACCCTTTCCCTGTTGTTCTGTTAAACTTGGAGGTGTTTGAGCTTCCTGCCTCTACTATACAGCTGGCGTTGGAAACTCCTTCATGTCTCATCTCTACTGCTCATCTTACTGAGCACTTACAAATGAAACTGGGAAGGCCTTCCCCTTAGACTGTATAGCTTGAGTTAGCCTCTGTTTCATAATTAACTGGCTCTTTGCAAATTGAAGCAGTACACAGTCACCCTCCTTTTGACAGATTTATTTCTACAATTTCTGCCACCTGTGTCATTTTGTATCAGAAGTAATCATAAGAAACTATCATCCTGAAAACTAAAAGAAAATTATTCCTGCACTGTCCCTCGCTAAAGAAAAGGACCACAAGGTCTATATCTTAAGTGTAACTGTTGTGCTAATACATTGCTTGGCCGAACTGGGTCTATGGCTAGCCTAAGGTCCATAGTAAAAGATAGCTTAATAGTCTTGGACTCCCTAGTCAGGCTGCTGTAATAAGTAATAAAAAAGCATTCTACAGCTCAAACAGCCTGTATAACACATCCCCCCTGCTTACTTCATCTCACAGTTGCTAAAGAAATAAGAAAATATCTGTACAAAATTCAGGTTAAAAGCTTGCTTTCTCCCAAAGTCAGTACAATTGCCTGGTAAGCTACACACTTTGTTTAATACAATACTGAGTAAAACACAGCTAACTTTTAAAAGAATTAAGTAAAATTGAGTAAATTACAGCTCACTTTGAAAAGAACTGAGTAAAAACACTGTAAAGTTGCATTCTTTAAGTGTGCATACTCACAGACACTGGAAATACTTGTAACTTGGTATAGCCCCGCTCTGCTCACCGTCGCTTCACTCGGGCTCGCTCTGTGTCTCACCCTGCCCCCAAATTCCACCCATCCCCACTACTGATAAATTTAAGCCCAATAAATCACTCCCCCCCTACAACCTATCATTGATAACCCATACCTCCATACACCACCCCTTCCTGCCAACAACCCTCTTAATTCTCCACCCACATTCCTTACCAAGTACCACTACTATCAAGATGAGACCAATTATGTTCCTCTCAGTTATATTGCCTGGGCTATATCTCCTCACCATCTATGAAAAACAGCTCTATCTTGGCTTTCACCACCCCATATCTCATACCATCTCTGCTCCCACTTTGAGTGAATCAGACCAACCCCTAGCTCACTACAAACCTGTCCTCTCCACTTTTAACAACCACCAACTGACTAGACCACAGACCATCTCCCCAAAACTAGATATTATCATAAAATAATAAGTAAAGCACTGAAACTGATAATCACTGTACAATTTACTCTGATGAGGGATGGAGACATCCACCCTTCCCACAAGCTCCCAGCCCACTACCACCTTCAACATATGGTCAAATGCAAGGTCCCCTAACTCTCTCCTGACCTGTCACCTAAACATTGGAGTGTTAACAACAAGGAACATAATCTTCATGCCCTTTTAGCCACCTACTCACCTGATGTGCTATGTCTTACAGAAACCTGGCTAAAACCAGGAACTAAAAATGACTAGGTTATCCCACCAGGGTACACCATACTTACACTAGACCGAAACACCAGGAAAGGTGGAGGAGTAACAGTTCTGTTTAATAACACAATAGATGTCACTCTAGCCCCACAGCAACCCCTCTTATTCAATAATGCAGAAGCCCTAGTTAGCAAACTACAGCTTAACAAAAGTAAATCTATATTCATTTCCTGCTTTTATTTCCGCTAGGCAACAATGTAAATACCCTACAAGACTTCCTACAATGGCTTTCCAACACATATCCCCATGAAACTATGGTGTTAGGAGATGTTAATATTGACTGGAACAGTTGTTCCTCTGAGTCTCCCACCACCCATATAAACATTCAAGGCTATACCCAACGTGTATCCTCACCCACCAGAATAAATAAATCCAACTACAAAGGCAGTATCCTGGACTGGATTCTTATCAACAATCACCTAGACCTGCATAACACAGGTACCCTCCCAGATGATATAAGTGACCACCTACTCACATCATTAAGCATAAAGTAGATAACCACCACCAAGTTCTATATAAATCTATCAGAAACAGCAAGAACTTTAACTCCACTGACCTTCAGAATGAACTCAGAGCATGCAATTGGGCCCTACTTAAAGAACTTCTACTAGATGATATTATAGACTATTTTAATTCTAAATTCCTCTCTATTCTAGATTCCCACGCTCCTATCTGCACCCTTAGAGCCAAATCTAAGACCGCCCACCCGCCTCTCTAAAGTAACCAAAACCAAAATCATAGCAAGAAATAAAGCATGGGATAATTGGCGCACTTCCAAAGACCTACTTGACCATATTAAATTCTGACAACTAAGGAATGATACCAAGAAAGCCACATTGTTAGACAAAAAAAACTTCTATCAACACCTTCAGCAAAAACACCAGAACAAACCTCAAAAATTTTGGGCAGGCATAAAAAAACTGCTCCACCCTGGCCAAACCTCCATGCCCACCCTCTCAACTTGTGACATTAAAACTTCAGAGGAAACTGCTAACATCATTAACAACTTTTTTACCAAAACCATCCAATCACTAGCAGCCAACTACCCCCACCAGCTCATTTCAAAACTGCTCCACAACCACTACCCCACTGCTGTTCGCCTTTCAACCTGTATCTACATCGACCATCCAATCTCTAATTAACAAACTAAAGCCCACTACCCTGGCAGCTGATCTCCTCCGACCAGAATATTTACAAAAAGGGGCAGATGCCACTGCATACCCTGTTTTGATCATAATAAACCAGACCTTGACTAACGCCACTCTCCCCTCTCTCTCGAAGGTTTCCCATGTCATTCCCCTTCATAAAGCAGGGAATTATTTAGACTTCTCAAACTTCCGACCAATAGCCATACTATCACCACTGACCAAAATTATGGAAAAGTGCATCCACAACCAATTAATGCACTATATCACCCAAAATAAACTACTGGCCAACTCTCAGCATGGTTTTACGCCACACCCCAACACCACATCAGCCCTCCTATCCTTCTCTAACTCTATCAACACCAATCAAAACAGTGACAAACTTACCTCAGCTCTCTTCCTAGATCTCTCTAAGGCCTTTGATATGGTCAGTCACCAACTGCTTCTCCGCACCCTGAAGGAACTGTCACTGAATAGTAGCTCCATTAAATGGTTCCAATCTTACCTGTCTGATAGACAATAAGCAGTTTTATGGCAGAATACCCTATCCACACATCTACCCATTACTCTAGGAGTCCCCCAAGGCTCCATACTAGGACCACTACTCTTCTCAGTCTTTATCAATGACCTATCCACCATCACTCCCAAGGCCACCTGCATCCAATACATGGACGACTCTACTTTAATATGCACCGCCTCCTCCTCAACTGAGCTTATGACCCTAACCCAGAATGCTTTCAATGATGTAGAAAAATGGTTTGCAAACTGTCAGCTTCTATTAAACCCCAACAAAACTAAACTGCTCATCTTTCGCTACCTGCAAATCCTCCTCACCATTCTTTACTATAATAGTTTCATAGTTTCATAGTATAGTACTAGGCTATCTGCCCTGGGGCATTTGTAAGCCTAGCCATAGTGATGTGGCTTTTCCCCATGAAATGGTACAAAAATGTACAGATAAAATCTAGAATTCTGTGCCTCTGTCTAGTAGTGACACAGTGAAGGTCCCCTTATATAATAGAATTAGTTTACTGTGCCCCTGTCTAGCAGTGACACAGATGTGACCCCTGGGGTAAACTTACGATCTCCCATCCACTCATCAAGATTTCTCTTGAAGAGAGCCAGTGAGGGGCTCTGCCTAATACGAACTGGGATCCTGTTCCAAAGCATGGGAAGCCTCTGGGTTATGAATCTATCCCTCCAGCATGTCCTATTCATACTTGTGCCGCGGTTTAAGTCTTTAGCTCTCGTGGTCCTGATGGATTTGGATTTTTTGAGGTGGAGCATGTCCATCAGATCCTGATTGGACATGGCCTTGTACGTCAGGCAGAGATCACCTCTGAGCAGGCGGTATGCTACTGAATAGAGCTGAAGTTTCTTTAGTCTGGCAGAATAAGACATATGTTGGAGACCCTTGATCCTTTTGGTGAGGTACTTTTGTGGTCTCTCCAGCTGTTGCAAGTGCCGGGTGAGGTACATACCAAATGGGGCATTGCACTCAATCATGGGTCCGATGAGGGAGGAATATAGGGGTACAATGACATCCTTGGATCTGGATGGGAAACCCTTCATGATGAGGTGTGCAAGGTAGAATGTTTTTCTAACCACTTTGGCAATGTGGGTGTCAAATGAGAGGTCGCTGTCTACTTGGGTCCCTAGGTCTCTGATTACTTTTTCCGTACTCAGTGGGCTGCTGTCTATGTGATAATTTGTGGGTACTTTGTTTTTTCCAAAAGGGATAACTATACATTTTTTGGCATTTAGTTTAAGGCCGTGACTACGGCACCAGTTGTCCGTTTCAGTGAGGCCTTTTTGTAGGATATGTGTATCTGCTGGTGTATCGACTATGGCACCTAGTTTGCAGTCATCTGCGAACTTTGTCAGCCACAGCCCTCCCATGTTTGCTTTAACATCTGAGAAATAAATGCCGAACAAGAGGGGTCCCAGGACAGATCCCTATGGGACACCACTAGTGACTGGCTTTGAGTCTGACATTGCTCCAGCAATTTTAACTTTATGGGTTCTGTCCTTTAGCCAGTTTGCAACCCATCTAGTGACATAAGGGTTTACTTTTAAGCTGTTTAGCTTATCTATGATGCCTGAGTGGGGTATTGTGTCGAAGGCCTTAGCCAAGTCCAGGTATGCTGTATGGATTGCTTTGCCCTCATCAATGGCTCTAGTGACTGTTTCGAAAAAGTCAACCAGGTTTAAAAGGCAGGATCTGCCCTTTACAAAGCTGAACTGGGTGGGGTCAAGCGTCTGTAGGTCCCCTATGTCTCCGTTTATGAGTTCCATAATGATTCTTTCCATAGCTTTGCAGACCAGGCTAGTCAAGCTTATGGGGCGGTAGTTTCCAGGGTCTGTAGAGGCACCCCCCTTGTGGAGTGGGACCACTGTTGCTGTACGCCAGTGTTCAGGTACATATCCCGAAGTAAGGCTAAGGTTAAATAGCATTTTTATGTGTGGGTTTAGCTCTTCTTGGAGTTCACGTAACACACACCCAGGGATACCGTCAGGTCCCATTGATGCTGTGTTTTTTGCTTTGTTTAGGGCGGTTATCACTTGGACATCTGAGATGACAGGGAGATTACATTCAGCTGGGATAAGTATTTCTTAATTTGGGGGTGAAGGAGGCGAGAAATTTGCACTGAACCTGTCAGCCAGAATGTTAGCAATATCTGTGGGTTCAGTGTATTTTCTGTTGTTGTGAACCAACTCTGAGCATATCTGAGGGTTTCCTTTAAGGTTTCTAACATAGCTGAAGAAGGCTTTGTGGTTATCTTTAGTGTCCTTAGCGATTTTTTTCTCAAAGTTTGCCTTGGATGTTTTTATGAGAGAATGTAGTTTTCTGCTAATGTTGATCAGAGATGTCTTCCCTTCATGGGATTTCGCTCTGACGTGCAGTAGCTTCTTTCTTTTGTTATACAATTTGTTTATGGCTGAGGTCCACCAGACAGGACGCTTACATTTGGTGGAGAGGGACTTGGATTTGTTTGGGATTGCATGATCCATGCATTCTTGGAGATGTCCATAGAAAGCATTTGTGAAGGATTCGGCATTGTGGGATGTGGTATCCACTGGCACATTGGGCTTAAAGGATACCATCTCAGTCTTAAGAAGAGTGAAGTCTGCTTTTGAGAAGTTTTTCACTGTGGTCTTTTGTGCTGGGGGTGGAGGTGGGATATGTATATCCAGGGTGATTAGTTTGTGGTCAGATCTCACTAGTGAGGGGTATACTTCTGGTGTGGAGCATTTTGTCCCCATGTTTGTGATGATCAGGTCTAGTATATTATCTCCCCTAGTGGAAGAGGTGACTAGTTGTTCCAGTGCATTTGAATTTATTAATTCCAGGAACCTTTGGGCTAGGGTATTAGGGCAAGAATAATGTACCCAATCTATGTTTGGGTAGTTGAAGTCTCCCAGTATGATGGTATTTTGTAATACATTCATATCCTCCAATGTCTTCAGGAAGGCTGAGTGGGGTTCTTGAGATTGGGAGGGTGGTCTGTAACATGCTACCAGTTGTATAGCAGTTTTGCCTATGGTTAGTTGCACCTGTATGGTCTCTGATGCTTCATGTGTTGCTACTAACCTGGAGGTGTAGGTGTCCTTTATGAATATGGACACTCCCCCTCCCTTTGTGGTTCAGCCCAGGTTTTGAGGCCGAAAAGCATGATACGAGGTATAGCCTGGTAGCGAGGGTGCTCTCAGGAGCCTTGAACCAGGTTTCAGTTACTGCACAGACGTCGATGTTCTCCATGCTGAGGAGTGCATCAAGTGCTTGCATCTTGGGATTTGGACTTCTGGCGTTGAGCAGCATTACCCTTAGTTTTTTTCCATTTTTGTTTTCTAAGGAGGTGGGTTTGTCTTTTGAGCCTTGCCTAAAAAAGGCACTATGGGGGTGGCAAGAGCCTTAGCCAATATCCGGAAGCCCAGTGGTGACAGGTGTAAGCCATCCTCATGGGCAGCGTGGCTTGTCCAACATATCATCCCAGGCAGACAGACATTGGATCCTTAGAATGACACCAGTACTTGAGCCAATTGTTAAAGCTGATCATCTTGTCTTTGTATTGTGGTATCATTCTTGGTGAGGGCAAGATGCTGCTCAGGGTCATACCAGCCTGGGCTACATAATCGGAGAGCTCCTCTATGTCTCTTTTCATGTAGTCCAGGGAGGTATGTCTCAGGTCATTCACACCAGCATGGGCAATGACGGAGTCATATTTGTACTTGCTTTGGAGTGACCTGAGTGCGTGTGTTATGTGGCGGATCCTAGCTCCCGATAGACAACTCACAGTCACCTTCTCCTTGTTCAGCCTGGTCAGTGGGACATCAGTGTGCCTGACTATGGAGTCACCTATTACTAGTGTATCAGGCAAGGTGTTTGGCCTTAAGGGCTGTGATTGGTTGACACACTGATTTATTGAAGTATGTGTTGCATATGTTTTGTTTTGAGGTGGTGGATTTTTGGATGTCTGCTTTGGGGGCCTCTGTTGTTTTGGTAAGTTTTTTATTAGAGCCTCCGAGTATGTCTTTGTGTTTTATGTGTTTGGTTTGCAGTTGTGGTAGGTCTATGTGGGACTGGGATTGTTGTGTGTGTGGTTGCCATCTCCTCCTGTCTGGTCATGCCAGTCCTGAGTTGAGAGAGTTCAGCCTCCAGTTTGGCTATATAGTTGCATCTCTCACATGTATTTGTGTTTGTCGGGAGGAGGAGAGGGTTGTCTGTGTACATGAGACAATTGTAGCATTGTCTCAAGATGCCCAGATTGACCAGCTGAACTGGAGACAACGCCAGTAATCTACCACTCGACATGCTAGAACAGTATAAGGGAGTGGTATACCTTTAAGGGAAGTGGGTATTCGCAGGGGTGGTAAGTAGATGTAGTGCTTTACTTAGTACGAGAGTGCTTACTTAGTAGAGAAGTATTGAGAACAAGTGCTAGGCTTATAATACAGTGAGTAGTCTGGTTATACTAAGAGTAGAGCTTCCTTAAGGGAAAATTTGAAGAACAGACTTGGCGGAGCCAGAAAAAGTTTAACCTTGTTTAACCGGCGCTGTGCTATCATGCGACCAAAGCCAGGCAAACACGGATTTTAAACAGTGAACTACAAAAGAGCTGGAAATGGTCCCAAACAACCAATTACTACAGCTTCTTGTGCTGAGGTCACTTCCCCCAAGGACAGGTAGGCTGCTCAAGGCTCCCCACTCCCACTGGTGAGCAAAGAAACTTCCTTCTATTCAAGTAAGGTAATGGACAACACAGGAACTACACCACAGCCCAGAATACAGCAATGCCTGTAAACTGGTCTAAACTAGTCGAGGAAGGCGGGAAAACAAGGATTATTTTTTTGTTTTTTTGTTCCAACAATGGCACAATTATATCCCCAGATACTCACACAAAACTCCTGGGTGTCACAGTCGATAACACCCTAAAATACAATATCCATGTCAATCAAGCCATCAAAACTGTCAACAAAAAACTGAGATCCCTATACAAGATCAAACCCTTCCTCACTCCTTTTGCAAGAACCACGATCACTCGACCCCACCTACTATCTACCCTCCTCTATGCCTCTCCCCTCTTCACTAATCTGAACCAAGCCACCCTTACCAAACTTGCTAGTTGTTACAACCATATTGCTAGATTTGCTACAGGTGCTATCTCTAGGACCCACCATTTTATCAACCTAACTCAACTAGGATGGCTAGAGTGGCCCAGTCTTCTCTGATACAACCAACTTATAATAACCCACAAAATATTATATCAACCCGAAAAAAACACCAGCACTAAATAAGATCATCAAACTATACAGCAACCTGAGGACACTATACTCTGCTGACAAGCTGCTGGTACAAACAACTAAGAGCATAAATGGGGCTGGGGACTCACTATTCGCCAACTCAGTAGGCAAAACGTGGAATATGCTACCTGCCAAACGTACTCACCAATCCTCCTTAATCCAGTTAAAAAAAGACTCAAACTACACTTCGAACAGCATTGGCAGTGTCCCTGCTTAAATCCCAACTAATCACCACCCGCTGTTCCTGCAAACTCTCCCTAAGCATTTCAGTCTTATACTCTAATAAGTGTATGAATTACTGAAGGGACTTAGCCCATAACTCAGTGTATTATTGTCTGAAATTGAAGCTGCATGATTTTGATGTTGTCTACTATGTTTTATCCGTGATTGTCACCCTACTGAAAACTGCATATTATACTCATCACTAAATGTTTTTATTGTTCCTAATATAATTGTACTCTGCTTTCTGGAGCTTTTCTCCCCGGGCCTCTGCTGAAAATGGACATATATCCAGTTGGATATTCCCGGTAAACAAATGTAAAATAAATAAAATAAATAAGTAATTTGTTCTGTGACATTAGTCTTGTAGCTTCATTTGCAGTTGTTTGAGGAGTGTGAATTACTGCAAGATCTGAGTATTGTTCATAAATTATATTACACATTTATCTCCAAAAGTTAACTGATTGTATTTTAAGCCAGTTTGGGACTTTGGCATTGTAGTTTTATTCAGAAATGTGGGAAAATTGTAAACCACCACAGGATCTGAACCTCATTTAGTCATTTATTACTACATTTTTCCATAAGAGGGTTTCTGGTAAATCTCTGTCTCTTCTAGTGCCTTAGACAGTAATTTGGACTACAGTAATGACAGTATTGCAATTTTTGCTGCAGGATTTCTGCTTCTGTGCTTCTACAGCTGTTTACATTTTATTTTTTTGCTAGAGTCTTGTATTGTTTATTATTTGCCTGCTTAAAGTTGCATTCAGTTGCCTTCTGTATGTTACATTTGCTACACTATTGTTTTTCCGCTGTTCTTGCATAAGAATTGTTATAACTCTCACATCCCCCACTTATACATTAAGTACTGCTCTCCTGCTGGTCCCTGCTGTTAGCATGCTAATTATATTTTCCCCCACCCCACTGGAAAAACTAAAGTTTCTCAAATTCTAACATGCCTGAGTCATTGACCTGTAGCTCAGAATCATAGGACTAAGTGAACCGTTATCTGCTACAGGTTCTGAAGTCACAGAGCTACAGGTTCTGAAGTCACAGAGCTCCACTGTTGGCTTCCTTTGATTGGATTCCCTCTCTAGCTCATCTACTATACCCTGCACATAGCTGTATCCACCTAGAGTCCTATATTCGACATTCTGAACTTTTTTTTTTAAATAAATGAAAACGCTGTTGGACTCGCTCTATAGTGGGCTGTCTGTGCAAGAGGTCTTTTCCCTATGAAAGACCAACAAAATTTATACAACTTTAGAAATCCATGACTGAGGCTCATATAACATGTGTCAAGTACAAATAAACAGACCTTGACCTACAATACACTCCTGGCCAGATACTTAGTCAGTCCCTGATGCCTTAATAGTAAGTCCACCCCAATATTGTCATACACAAACTGAACTCCAAGCAGTTTCAGTCATGCCTCACCCCCTGCCTGGATCATTCCTGCTAATGGAAATAGCAAATGCTATTTCATCGCCACCAAAACATCTAAACATGAAAATATTGAACATTCAGAACAGCAAATTTTTTGCCATGGAAAAAAAATTTGCTGCTCCGAAACAAATACACATGACACAAGCTCATCAAACAAACAGCAACTACACACATACACTTAAATTCCTACATCTACGCTACACTAAACTAAACATACACTACTATCCACCCACTTACCTTAACCCAAACCCTAACCCTAAGGTCCGTCACTATCGCACACTCACCTAACTCGCGTCCTAACCCTAAATTACTTAAACCACCCCTAACCCTAAAATCTGTCACTTTCGCACACATGCCTAACCCATACCCTAACCCTAACTCACTTAATCCACCCCTAACCCTAACGTACAAACAATCACATACTTACCTGAAACCAACTCGTAACTTTCCACCACACCACTAAGACTAGAGAAGCCACAGAAATGGGCAACTGAATTCTTTCCCAAGGAAAGAATTCACTGTTCTGCAGCTTTGACATTCTTAGCATTCACTGAATAGTGTTTGATATCAGAATATTCAAAGTTTTAATACTTCAATGTTCTGATATAGACCCAATAGTGATGGGTATTTTGAAGGGAAGAATTGCCTCATGCTGTCTGATGATCATCTATTACTCAGACAGCATAACATGGTATGTGAGAGATGGCAACAATCTCACACAGTAAATGTAGACACAAAAATTGTTGGCGGTACACCACACATCACACCTCTCCAAGGCCATCACATTACATATAATCCATTACTTCATGAGGTTCTAAAGGTTAACTAGTCTAAACATCAAAGATCCCCAAAATGCAACACAGTCAGAAAGCAGACTCAGCAAGTTAAATCTACCTCCTCACATAGCACAAGGAGTCCCAAAGTCACAGATGGTGAGCCCATAAGACGGGCATCCACACAACAAACATTCTTGTTACAAGTGACTCCATTGTAAGAAATACAGATGTACCTCTTACCAGGCTGAGCAAGGAAAGACCAATGATTAGTTGTTTGTCTGGTGCCAGAATTCATCAGATCACACACACATTTAAGTCCTTGAGCAAGAAGTACTGGTGCAAGGATCAATGACATGAGGTGTACCTCCCTGGACTATATGAAGAGAGACATAGTGGAGCTCTTAGAATGTTTCCTAGGCAGGTATAAGCCTAACATTGAGCAGTATTCTGACTTCTCCAAGGATGATGCCTTAGTATGAGCAAAACACACTGGACTTCAATAATCGGCTTAGTTTCTGGTGGCATTCAAACAATGTCCAGTATTTGTTAGCCTGGAAGAATGTGGCTGACTGATCATAATGTTTTGCAAGGGATAGCTTGCATCTGTTCTCTCTAGGGTTTTGATTATTGTCAAAGACATTGTCCACCCCACAGTACCTTTTTAAGGCAATGGCAATCTTATAAACCTACTGACATAATGAAGCAAGGGAAAATATGAAGGTGTTACAGATCTAGAAGCTTAAACAAGAAATTCCTCTGCCTAAAGACATTCTTTAGTTGGAGAATATAGGTTTTAGTTTAGTAACTGATACATGACTTAAAACAGCAAAAAGCACTCTAGTTGTATAAGACTTTAATGCCTTCCACACATTTAGACCAGCTACTGTGTATGAGGGGAAAAATGTGGAGATGTCTCAATCTTCATCCACAAAAGGCCCACATCAAGGCTGCTAAAGCAACACTATTCATTAGACCCTCATGTCCAAATAACCATCAGAAAGAACTCGTAACATACATTAGCTATCTACAGAACTCCATCAATGACACAGGAAAGTCAGTACAACTGTCTACATGAACTGGAATCACTCAGTATTATACTCAATGCCATAGTCTAGGTGATCTAAACTACCAGCTATAAACTGGGATATTTAGACCACCATTTGTGCACAAGCGCAGAGGATTCAGGACTTTGTCAACACATAAATGCTCTGAAACAATTAGTCAGAGTACCCACTGGGTGAACAACATCTAATAATATGGGGCATCTTGCAGAAACTGTTACATGTCTTTGTCAGGCCATAAATCCACCTCCTCTGAAATAAAACAGAAACCTGGGACTCCTTCCCCCCAAAGTACATTTAGAAATTTCTCTATGGCAAACCATCTGCTCCTACGTGATGCACTGGCAAGGCTGAAATCCCCACCAAACCCTGTTAAATCTGCCAAATGCATGGAAACATATGTCACCACACACTTTCAGCATCTATACAGCTATACAGGTGTGGTTGTACCCTGTAGGAACAAGTGCATGGCAAACTGCATAATCAAATCCCCATGATGGAGCCATACAATAAAAGGAAGATAATTTTGACCTAAAGCAATAGAGTAATTCCCAAAGCGATAGAGCCCTTGTCATGAAAATAAAACAAGCAACTCAGGAACTTAATAAAATCCACCAAAGCCAAGCCTGAAGCTAAAATAGCCTCCTAAGCTAAAGACAATCATAAGACC
This sequence comes from Protopterus annectens, assembly GCF_019279795.1. NCBI lineage: Eukaryota > Metazoa > Chordata > Ceratodontiformes > Protopteridae > Protopterus > Protopterus annectens. Next base: position 1,767,466,955 of record NC_056744.1, read on the forward strand.
TTTTTTAGTTGTGTTCATAATCTGAGCACAACATAGCAATGCACTAAACTGATTGTGAATGATGTTACCTACACTGGGGCTCAAGATATAGAAAACCTATAGTTCAATACATTCAGATCAAACTTCACCCCTCTCTCTCCACTTTGTCTGTCCCCAAGATAATCCGGAAGCTGGCTTGCCTTCAACTATCACACAACACCAGTCCTAAAAGCATTACCAAAAGCTAAAAATACTGCATCAATGGATCCTGACAATATCCCTGGATGCACCTTAAATATCACAAAGCATGATTTAGTCACATCCCTAACAGCACTGTTCAACTTCAAACTCCATATAGGTTTTGTACAAAGCAAATAGAGAACAACTACAGTCATTATTCTCCATAAGGGAAGACCTTCCATAGACCCAAGAAATTACAGACTTGTAAGTCTAACTAGTCTCAAATGCAAAGCCAAGGAAAGACCTGTGAAACTATTCAGTAAGGACATAGGGAGCCTCCAAACACTGGACCTTTCTTAATTTAGATTCATCAAGGGTAGGTCATGCTTACTCAACCTTGTGAATTTTTTTGAAATTATTGTGATATGAGGTAGTACCATCTGTGCCAGGGTGAGTAGGGCAGTGCATGTGTAACATATGCCAGCATAGCTAGCTGGAGTTTTGTAAAGAATTTTATGTCATTTGACTACCACACTGTGTATAGATGCTTATGTTAAAATTGTATTTGTAAATCTGCTTGTGTTAAAAATGCATCAACAGTGAGTCTTGCTAGACAGAAAAGAGATATACATGTATGTCAGACAGTATTATTATAACTGAATAAATATGTATCTGTTTTAACAAACAATTCTGGAAGGGAAGAAGTTACTCTCAGTCCAGCTAATTGTGAAAATAAAATGGGTTGAAAATTAAATGGGTTGGTTTAGGTTGTAAATATTTTATCTTACAGGTCATTGTCAAACATTCCATAGCTCATTCAAATCCTGTCTTCTTTTAAACCTCGTTCCTCCTCTGCATGTGCTCCCACAATTCACATTTTTCTATGTAATTTGCTCCTACCGTTTTCTAAAGATCCCAATTCCAGTCATGTTATCTGTGTTACTATATTCACTACTTCTAGTACAGTTGGATTAGACTTGATTTCCATTTTCTAGCAATTGCTTTTTTGGCAGCCACCATAATAATAAGTCTCTGCAAGACCTTACCATGTCTAGGCAATTCTGATTCTACATCATAGTTCAAAAAAAAATCATTTCCTTAGTTACACCAATTTGCTCACTCAGTATCTCTGACAGAGCAGTCTGCAGGAAATCTTTAAAGTCTACCAACTCATTATACTCCCAGAAAATATGTTCCCAATTATCTCTTTCTTCCCCATCACTCCTCCAACATTTGCTATCTACCTGAGTAAAAATCCTTTGGCGTCTACCTGGGGTATAACAATACCTATGTAAACACTTCCAAGCAAAGATCCTAAATCTTCTAGACTTTGCTGCATATTTTGGAAACATACATATATTTCCCCATTGTTTATTTATGAATTGCTTATCCAGTCTCTCTTCCCAGTCCTTTCTAACCTCCTCTGATTCTTAGTTATCATGCAGTATTTTATATGCTGTACTAACTATTCCTTTTCTAACAGCAGCCTCTGTTTTAGATTCTACTAAAAACTCTACCAGTGCTGGTCTTTTGGTTAGGATCCCCCTATTTCTTTCTCTTTGCCAATACTCTAATATCAGTCCTTGATGGGGAGGGCAATCTCTAGTCTTATACAAGAACAAAGAAATAAGTTGCCCATTATCCTCAAATTTAAATCAAAGCATGTAGGGATGAATTCAGAAAGGTTACAGCTTGGTGTACACAAAGTGTCTAACTCACTGCAACCTTTCCACATTCAGAGACAGCCATAACATGGTACTTTCTCTACAGCTGTACACAATGCTAATGAGTCATTCTTGTGGAGAGCTGTATGGTAGTTAGCCATATGGGCTTTCCCAGACTTGCCTGTGGTATGGCATTTATGCAGCCAAGCAATTCAGAGAATCACTCAGCTGTATAGATTAGCATGGCAACTCCTGGCCTGTCACAGTAATGAAGATGGCCAAATGGCTGTGTTCATCATGGTAGAGGTAAGTGCTGGAGAATTGTCTGCCATACTTACACACCAGACTAATGAGCAAAGCCTGCAACAGGAGGGGTAGGGGGTGACCATTAGCCACCAGAGATAACTGTGATGGTGTCAGTCATGGGGACCACTAGCCATTAAGAATAACTCTGAATATGTGTCAAGTCAGACCACTAGCCACCAGTGATAACTCTGAAGATGTTGGTTTGGGAACCACTAGCCACCAGACAGAACTCTTACATGTTGTGCCCGAATGGCATGTAAATAGAATAGAGATCAGGGTAAAACTAACCAGCAGAAAGAACTCTTACATCTCAGGCCTGAATGGCATCTAAACAAATCAGATATTGGGGGAAATATTAGGCACCAGGGAGAACTCATATATTCTATATCTGAACATCATATAAACACAAGGGGAACTGAACACTAACCACCAGTGAGAACTCAAATCTCATGCCAGACAAGCATGTAAACAAAACACAGATTGGGAGAAAAGACTAGAAAAGAGGGAAAACTCTTTAGCTACATGCCTTAGCAGTGCTTACACATAATGTCGGTGGGGGGACACTGGACACCAGGGACAACTCTAGCTACATGCCTTAGTAGTGCTTACACATAATTTCAGTGGGGGGAGGTACTGGACACCAGGGACAACTCTTTAGCTACATGTCTTAGCAGTGCTTACACTTAACATAGACTGGGGGGATCTAGACACCAGGAAAAAGAAAGATTGTGTAAAATCTTACCATAACAATATATGTCCTCCTCTGCTATGTTGCAGTATTCTTTACATTAGGTATTGTCAGTCAGAGGTGACCTAATGGCTGGCCAGTATACAAAAGCCTTTAACACTACTAGTAAGTGGGACATTGCAGATATGGCTGAAACATACATAGGCCATAAAAGGGATGTCCTCACATACTATCCTCAGAACTGACTGCCCTAGAAGGAACACCAGTCTAAGGAGCACAAGAAGGTTGACCATACATTCAGTAACAAAAGCGCAGACACCGGTGGATAGGAGGGAGGGATATAATACTGCAGCATAGAAGAGAAAGATATCTATCATTATGGTAAGAGTTTACACAACTTTTTTATATCCTTCTATTCTAGTATTGTGGAACTTTTTATATTAGGGAGAGTACCGAAGCTTAGGAGGAACCCAGGGAAGAAGAAGGATCAAACGAGCTACAAAGCCATGATAAATGGCTCTAGCAAAGCCAGCTCTGGTCTGGAAATGCCATCCAACATAGAATGTTTGGTAAAAGTATGTACAGAAGTCCAGGTAGCTGCTGCTAGAATGGAATTAGTGTCCAGAACCTTGTAAAAAGCACCAGATGAAGCTACAGCCATAGTAGAATGAGTCTTAACCTGAAAAGGGAGGCTCTTCCCATGAAGCGCATAACAAAAGGAAATAGAAATCCAAGATGAAATAGTCTGCTTGGCAACAGGCAATCCCAGAGCCCTGGGAAGAAAAGAAACAAATAGCTGATCAGATTTCCAGACAGCCTTAGTCTTATCTGAATAAAGTCTGAGTTGTCTATGCACATCCAAAGTGTGTAAGATCCTCTCACTCAAGGATTGTGGTGAAGGGAAAAAGTGGGCAAATGAATGGATTGGTTCAGAGACACCTCATTCACAACATTTGGCATAAAGGGAAGGTTACTACAAAGGTAGACCCTGTCCTTATGAAATATCACGAAGGGGAGAAGCCATCAAGGCTTGAAGCTCAGACACCCTTCTGGCTGAAGTCAAAGTTAGTAACAGAACAGTCTTCTAAATACAGTTTTGTAAGGAATCTGTGGTGGCTGGCTCAAAGGGAGCCAGAGTGAGTTTCTCCAGAAAAAAAGTTTAGATCCCAAGGAGGAGGAACATGCTTCTCGTGAGCTCTAAAGTGAAGGATGCCTTTAAGGAAAAGTTTAACCTCTAACTTAAAGAATAAAGGGGGAGACAAAGACAGACAAGCAGAAAAGGCTGACAAATGGATTTTAACAAAAGAGAAAGCCAACCTATAGTTGGGTAATTTACACAAGTAAGGAAGAAACAATTGAATGTCCACTGTCAGTGGATCTAGGTTACATGAAAGACACCAAATAGAAAACTTCTTCTATTTAGATAAGTAGAATTTCCTAGTATTGGTTTGCTGACTTCTTGCAGAACCCTAAGTACATCCTCAGAAAATGGGAGTCTAAAATAAATCAGAAGCCTATCACCCACAGAGTCAGATGTTAAATTGACAGGTGTGGATGGATAAGAGATCCTTTGTCTTGTGCGAGAAGGTCCACCCTGTGAGGTAAGTTGTGATGATTGCCCTTGGCAAAATGCAGAAAAAGAGAGAACCAATGCTGTCTTGGAGAGAAGGGAGTCACCAGCAAGAGTTTTGGTTTGTCCTGTTGAATCTTGAACAAGACTTTTTGAATGAGAGGGAAGGGGAATGCATAAAGAAACATCTCCTTCCAAGGTACTGAGAGGGCATCCACATTCTAAACAAGAAGGTTGTTTCTCCGGCACAAAAGAGAGGAAGTTGTCTGTTCAGAGGGGAGGCAAGAAGATATACTTGAGGAGTACTCCACATCCCAATGAAGCATCCATTCATGTGATTGAGTCATGGACCTGCTCAGAGTGTCTGCCACAATGTTTTGACTGGAGGAGATGTACACTGCCTGAAGAGTCACATTGTACTGAACTGCTAGGAGAGCTAACCTGCACAAAAGGTAGGATTTCATCCCTCCTTGCTTTTTTATATACCAAAAATCTGTGGTGTTATCTGTAAACAATTTTAAAGGACCCAGACAAAACAGAGGATGAAATGCCTGAAGAACCAGAAATAAAGCCCTCATCTCTCTGATGTTGCTATGTTCCTTCCTGTGAAAAGGGACCAGAGGCCCTGTACCTTTATTGATAAAAAGGCTGCCCCCCCCCAACCTATGTCTGAGGCATCTTTGAATAATTCTTGAATGGGAAGAGGAGTATGCAGAGGAGGCCAGAGTTCAGAGACACCTGCTGTATCCACCACCCTAATTCCTTCTTTAAACATGGAAGAAGAGACACTACAAACTCTAGTGGATGAGCATGCTGCATTCAAACTGATTTGAGGTACAACTGAAACTTCCTCATGTGAAGTTTTGCTAGCTGTAACATTGGAAAGGTGGATGTCTGTAAAATTGGAAAGGTGGATGTCATGATCCCAAAAAGTCGGAGAAACTCCCTGGCTGTCACAAAGCGAAGAGAGAGAAGTCCTTGGAAGTAGCTTATGAGGGACAGAGCTTTTAGAGGAGGCAGAGATGCCAACATGAGATTTGTCTGAATCCTGCACCCCTGGAAGATGTGGCTCTGAGATGGGATAAGGAAGGACTTTTTGAAATTTAGTGTGAATCCCTAGCTTAGCAGAAGGGAAAGAGCAAAGTGAAGGTTCTGTTGCAAAACATCTGGAAGGGGTACCTGGAAAAGAAGATCATCCAGGTAAGGGAAAACTTGGATGCCTTGCAGCCAACAGAAAGTAATCACCTTGCCTACGCATTTGGTGAAAACCCTTGGGGCAGTAGAAAGACCAAATGGCAAAGCAAAGAATTGAAAATGCAAGGAAACAATACAGAAGCAAGAAGAAGGGGAGCCTTGAGCAGCCTACCTGTCCCTGAAGGACTGACCTCAGCACAAGAGCTTGTAGTAATTGGTTGTTTCGACCATTTCTAGCTGTTTTGAAGTTTCCTGTTCAAAATCCGCCTCTGAGCGTTTTTTTCTGGTTACACTACTCAGCAACAGCTCCTTGTGGTCCTGCAGAGTGGTCCTAGCAGCAGAGAACTGAGAAAAGCGACTACTTTCCTGATTTAAGTATTTTTTGCTGTTTCTTACCTGAAATACCTTCTCTTGCTTACCTTGAACAAGCTTAAACTGTTTTTTTAACTGTTTGCTGCATTATATATTATTTGCACTTAAAGTTTCATTTAGTCGAAAATTGGTCGAAAGTTGTTTGTTTGTTAATTTAACTGTTGAGGCTGCCCACTAAAGTGTGCTAGCCTGTGTAACTGATTTATTACTGTTTCCTGCTTTTCTGTGTGCTTTCTATCTCAAAAACAAAAAAAACAAAAAAAATATCCTTGTTTTCCCGCCTCTCCTCAACTAGTTTAGACCAGTATACAGGCTTTGCTGTATTCTGGGCTGTGGTGTAGTTCCTGTGGTGTCCATTGCCTTACTTGGATAGAAGGAAGTTTCTTTGCTCACCAGTGGGAGTGGGGAGCCTTGAGCAGCCTATCTGTCCCTGAAGGAGTGACCTCAGCACAAGAGCTTGTAGTAATTGGTTGTTTTGGACCATTTCTAGCTCTTTTGAAGTTCCCTGTTTAAAATCCGCCTCTGAGCATTTTTGCGCAGTTGTGCGCATAGCGCAGCACCGGTTAAACAAGGTTAAACTTTTCTGGCTCCGCCAAGTCTGCTCTTCAAATTTTCCCTTAAGAAAGCTCTACTCTTATAATAATCTAGTCTAATCGCTTTACTATAAGCCTAGCACTTGTTCTCAAAATCTCTTCTAAGTAAGCACTCAAACTAAAGTAAGCACTACATCCACCTACCTTCCCTGTGAGTACCCACTTCCCTTAAAGGCACACTCCCTGTGAGTACCCACTTCCCTTAAAGGCACAGCACTCCCTTAAAATTTTTAGCATGTCGAGTGGTAGATTGCTGGCATCCTCTCCGGTTCAGCTGGTTAATCTGGGAATCTTGAGACAATGCTACAATTGTCTCATGTACACAAACAACCCTCTCCTCCTCCTCCCAACAAACACAAATACATGTGAGAGATGCAACTATATAGCCAAACTGGAGGCTGAACTCTCTCAACTCAGGACTGGCAAGACCAGACAGGAGGAGAAGGTAACCACACACACACACCAAACCCAGTCCCACACAGACCTACCACATCTGCAAACCAAACACATAAAAACACAAAGACATACTTGGAGGCTGTAACAAAAAATGTACCAAAACAACAGATGCTTCCAAGGCAGACACCCAAAAATCCACCACCTCAAAACATAGCACATGCATCACATACTTCAACAAATCAGTGTGTCAAACAATCACAGCCCTTAAGGCCAAACACCATGCCTGATACACTAGTAATAGGTGACTCTATAGTCAGACACACTGACGTTCCGCTTACCAGGCTGAACAAGGAGAGGGTAACGTTGAGCTGCTTATCGGGAGCTAGGATCCACCACATAACACACACACTCAGGTCACTCCAAAGCAAGTACAAATATGACTCCGTCATTGTCCATGCCGGCGTGAATGACCTGAGACGTACCTCCCTGGACTACATGAAAAGAGACATACAGGAGCTCACTGATTATGTAGCCGAGGCTGGTATGACCCTGACCCTGAGCAGCGTCTTGCACTCACCAAGAATGATGCCACAATACAAAGACAAGATGACCAGCTTTAATAACTGGATCAAATACTGGTGTCATTCTAGGGGGATCCAATGTCTGTCTGCTTGGGATGACATGCTGGACAAGCCATGCTGCTTCGCAAGGGACTGCTTGCATCTGTCACCACTGGGCTTCCGGATATTGGCTAAGGCTCTTGCCTCCCCCATAGTGCCTTTTTTAGGCAAGGCTCAAAAGACAAACCCAAATCCTTAGAAAACAAAAATGGAAAAAAATTAAGGGTAATGCTGCTCAACGACAGAAGTCTAAATCTCAAGATGCAGGCTCTCGAAGCACTCCTCAGTATGGAGGACATTGATGTCTGTGCAGTAACTGAAACCTGGTTCAAGGCTCCTGAGAGCACCCCAGCACTACCAGGCTATACCTCGTATCATGCTTCGCCCCAAAACTCGAGCCAAACCAAAAGGGAGGGGAGTGTCCATATTCATCAAGGACACCCACACCTCCAGGTTAGTGGCAACACATGAAGCATCAGAGACCATCCAGGTGCAACTAACCGTAGGCAAAACTGCTATACAACTGGTAGCATGTTACAGACCACCCTCCCTATCTCAGGAACCCCACTCAGCCTTCCTGAAGACATTGGAGGATATGAATGTCTCACCAAACACCATCATATTGGGAGACTTCAACTACCCTAACATAGACTGTGTGCATTATTCTAGCCCAAACACCCTAGCCCAAAGGTTCCTGGAATTCATAAATTCAAACACAATGGAACAGCTAGTCACCTCTTCCACAATGGGAGATAATATACTAGACTTGATCATCACAAACATGGGGACAAAGTGCTCCACACTGGAAGTATACCCTTCGCTAGTGAGGTCTGACCACAAACTAATCACCCTGGATATACATATCCCACCTCCACCCCCAACACAAAAGACTACAGTGAAAAACTTCTCAAAAGCCGACTTTACACTTTTTAAAACTGAGATGGTATCCTTTAATCCCACTGGGACAGTGGAAACCACACCCCACAATGCAGAATCCTTCACAAATGCTTTCTACGGACATCTCCAAGAATGCATGGATCATGCAATCCCAAATAAAACCAAGACCCTCTCCACCACGGGCAGGCGTCCTGTCTGGTGGACCCCAGCCATAAACAAATTGTATAACAAAAGAAGGAAGCTACTGCACGTCAGAGCAAAATCCCATAAAGAGAAGGCATCTCTGATCAGCACTAGTAGAAAGCTACGTTCTCTCATAAAAACATCCAAGGCCAACTTTGAGAGAAAAATCGCTATGGACACTAAAGATAACCACAAGGCCTTCTTCAGCTATGTTAGACAGCAGACAGGTTCAGTGCAAATTTCTCCCCTCCCTCACCCCCAAAAGAAGAAATACTCATCCCAGCTGACTGTAACCACCCTGTCATCTCAGATGTCCAGGTGAGAACCGCCCTCAGCAAAGCTAAAAACACAGCATCAATGGGCTCCAACGGTATCCCAGGTTGCGTGCTACGAGAACTCCAAGAGGAGCTAAACCTGCACATAAAAATGCTATTTAACCTTAACCTTACTACAGGATATGTACCTGAAAACTGGCGTACAGCAACAGTAGTCCCACTCCACAAAGGAGGCACCTCTACTGACCCTGGTAACTACCGCCCCATAAGCTTAACCAGCCTGGTCTGCAAAGCAATGGAAAGAATCATTATGGAACTAATAAACAGAGACATTGGGGACTTACAAACACTTGATCCCACCCAGTTTGGCTTTGTAAAAGGCAGATCCTGCCTTTTAAACCTGGTTGACTTTTTCGAAACAGTCACTATAGCCATTGACGAGGGCAAAGCAGTCCATACAGCCTACCTGGACTTGGCTAAAGCTTTTGACACAATACCCCACTCTGGCATCATAGACAAGCTCAACAGCTTAAATGTAAATCCATATGTCATAAGATGGGTGGCAAACTGGCTAAAGGATAGAACCCATAAAGTCAAAATCGCTGGAGCCATGTCAGACTCAAAGCCAGTGACAAGTGGTGTCCCACAGGACTCTGTCCTGGGGCCCCTCTTGTTCGGCATTTATTTCTCAGATGTGAAAGCAAACATGGGTGGGTTGTGGCTGACAAAGTTCGCAGATGACTGCAAACTAGGCGCCATACTCGATACACCAGCTGACACATACATCCTACAGAAAGGCCTCATTGAAATGGACAACTGGTGCCGGAGTCATGGCCTTAAACTAAATGCCAAAAAATGTATAGTCATCCCGTTTGGGAAAAACAAAGTGCCCACAAATTATCACATAGGCAGTAACCCACTGAGTACAGAAAAAGTAATCAGAGACCTGGGGACCCAAGTCGATAGTGACCTCTCATTTGACACCCAAGTTGCCAAAGTGGTTAGAAAGACTTTCTACCTTGCCCACCTCATCATGAAGGGATTCACATCCAGATCAAAGGAGGTCATTGTGCCCCTGTACTCCTCCCTTATCAGGCCCATGATTGAGTACAATGCCCCATTTGGTATGTACCTCACCCGGCACCTGCAACAGCTAGAGAGACCCCAAAAGTACCTCACCAAAAGGATCAAGGGTCTCCAACATATGTCATATGCTGCCAGACTAAAGAAACTCCAACTCTATTCAGTAGCATACTGCCTACTCAGAGGTGATCTGTGCCGGACGTACAAGGCCATGTCCAGTCAGGAATTGATGGACATGCTCCACCTCAAAAAATCCAAATCCATCAGAACCACGAGAGCTAAAGATTTGAACCTCAGCACAAATATGAATAGGACATGCTGGAGGGACAGATTCATAACTCAGAGGCTTCCCATACTCTGGAACAGAATCCCAGTTTATGTTAGGCAGAGCCCCTCACTGACTCTCTTCAAGAGAAATTTTGACGAGTGGATGGGAGATCGTAGGTTTACCCCAGGGGTCATCTCTGTGTCACTACTAGACAGAGGCGCAGTAAACTAATTCTATTATGTAAGGGGGTCTTCACTGTGTCACTATTAGACAGAGGCACAGTATTCTAAATCTATTCTGTACACTTTTGTACCATTACATGGGGTGGCGAAAGCCACATCACTATGGCTAGGCTTATAAATGCCCCAGGGCAGATAGCCTAGTACCAAACTATGAAACTATGAAGAAGTATAAATACTTCCTGTACGGGGACTGAAATGGAATATAAAGGTAGGCATCCTTTACGTCCAGTGAGGCCATGAAAGCCTGTGGCAGGATGAGATGAAACAAAGTTTGTAGAGACAGTAAACAGAAAATGGGAACCTTTAGAAAGGTGTTGAGGTGAGAAAGATCCAGAAGGGGTCTCAAAGGACCATCTTTCATGGGCTCCAGAAACATCCTGGAATATAAACATTTCCCCGAAGGGGCAGTGGAACCTCTTGAAAGGTTCCCTGACTTGACCGTTCCTGAAGCACCTCTGGGAATAAAGGTAGCTGTTCCTTAGGTGGCTGTGGAATGCCCCTGAAAGGAGGAAGAGTTTTCCAAACCATAAATTACCCTTGATGTATAACGGGAAGGACACATGAGTCCTGGGTGATGTTGTCCCAAACTGGAAAGGACAGGGAAAGATGCAGAGAAAGGGGGGTCAATGAGTGGGGTGTGCAGTAGTCACAGACTACCTGGCTTGTCTGAAAAAGGCTGCTTCTGGGCAGGTGTAACCTGAGAAGGTTTAGGTGGAGGAGCTCTCCTACCTCCCTTCTTATTTTTGGTGGGTGGAAGGTGAGCTTGCTTCCTAACAAAAGGAGTTTTAGAGAGTTAATTTCTTTAAAACTATGGGACAGGTTTCAAGTCCTGAAGTTCCTTACCCTTTTCCTGCAGAGACTTAAACAAGTCTGCAACTGCTGTACTAAACAAGGCACTATTATCCTAAGGAGCATCCATACATTTGGCTATAATGCCATGCGGAAGTGGCTGAAGCCTCATCCAAGCATGTTTTCTAAGAAAAAAGGCAGATGCAGCTGCCCTCGAGGATGCTTCCTGCATCATAGCTGTATTAAATTGAATGATGTGCTACTTGGGAGGAGAAGGGACATAATTTGAGCTTTGCCATCTGAGTCAGGATGGTCAGAAACAGCAACAGAGGCCTGTGAAAAAAGGGCCAAAGCATATTTAGTCATATGGGTCTGGTAATTAATGGCACAAAAGGCCAGGGTGGCTAAAGTATAGCCTTTTTCCCAGCCTTTCCATAGTTTTGCTCTCCTTGTCTGAAGGAACAATCATAGTGGATGGCAAAAGTCTGGAAGGTTTGTCAGAGGCCACAACAATTACAGCAGAGTCTGCAGATGGGCATTTGAAAAGAAATTTGTTACCATCTAGCACCTTGTAAAACCCATCTGTCCTTTTAGGAGCAGGAGGCTGAGAATCAGGGGCCTTTGATGCTGAGGAAAATGTATCCAGAAAAGCTGAAAGTACAGGAGACACAGCAGAAGGAGAGGCAGACTCCATTTATAAAAATCAAAACTCCCTCAGTTTATAATGGTTTCCCCAAATGAGATCTCTTCAATAGGAGAGTCTATGCTAGTGGAATCATCTTCATGGGAAGCATACTAAGGGAGGAATGGAATCTGGGAGGAGTATGCTAAAGATTCATCCTCAGAAGAAATTTCCTCCTCAGAGGATTTCAGTTCCCTCACCCTCTTGTGAGAAGAAGAGGTTAAGGTAATAGCAGGAGCTGAAATAGCAGAAGGAGGTCTAAGAGCCATAAGGGCACTAAAGAGGCTTTGAGTAAAGGTTTGCCTATTGGAAGGTCGATCTGATGGGGCAGAAAGGTGCTTCGTTTTCTGTTTCTTCTTTAACTGTGCATCTGCCTTATGGAAAGTAGAAGGGCTCAACGTAGGCCTGCACTCAATCACAATAGTCAAGATCTCCTCCCTAACCAATATCTGAAGGATACCCCTAGGGCCTTCTGAAATAGTGAGCCTCAGTTCACCCTGAATGTCCAAAGAAGACATGTGCAGAGCCTCTGAGGATGTGTCTGAGGTTGGGTGTCTGGTGGCTCCCGAAACGGAACCCACCAACGAATCCAAACCAATATCCAGTTGTGTCTCCAGGCCTTCATTGGCCTCGAGTGATGCCTGAAGTTGGAGGAGCAGCTGAAGGTTCAAGCCTAAATTTCTTGGCATTCTTCTTTAAAGCAGCCAAGACAACAGGCCCAGACATACCCGCCATAATGCTAGCTGAACGCTTTAACCACTGATTTTCTAAATAGATATTAAGCAAAGAAAGGTGGCTGCATAACATCTTATGGACAAAGGCCTGGCAAATAGAAAAAGATGTATAGTCATTAGTAGGCCCTAAACAGAATAAGTACTGATTATGATTATCTTTATAGGGATTATGTCTCCTACACTAGCATTTGCCTTTCCTGGATGACATGAAACCTCACAACAAAAAGCAGTAGCAAAAGGAAAAGAAAACCCCAATGGGGCAGTTATCTGAAATAGCTTGTACACCAGCAACAACTCAGGTGAGCAAACTGATGATTGAAGATGGTGTTCGGACTGGTGACAGAAAGGTTCTGAGGACTGTATATGCAGACGTGCCTTTTACAATATGTGCAACATGGTTTTAGAGGCAGCAGATTCTCTGTAACTCTCAGACAAAGTAGCCAAACCAACAGCAGCTCTGTGGAATTCAGCACAAACCCACATAAATCTGGCCTCATATAGAATGAAAAAAAAAACAGGTTTTACAATAGCAAGGCCTTCAGACCATTTAGGAAAACACACAATAAGCTTTCAGCCAGCAGACCCCAACTTAGACAGGTTAGCTACAGCACACTTCTTCCACAAGAGTGCAGTCAAAAAACCTTCAATGTAAAAATGCTGGTTTTAGACCTCAAGTGCTGGAAAACCACACACTCTAGATACTACAATCTGTAACACTAGTAGACAGAATGTAATTAAGTACTACAGCAGCAGGAGAAACAGTTCAACTTTGAAACTCTACTAAAGTGTGGGAAATGTAACAAATAATACAGGATTCTTATGAAATACAGTAAAAAAATCAGCAGAAGTGCAAAACAATACTTAATTTTGCTCTTTTAGGAGTGGATGGTTTTAGATACAGCAGATTCAGAGGTGAAGTAGCCAAACCAAGAGCAGCTATGAGAGGCTTATTCCAGGAATATTGTTTCTTATGGATAAGCATCCCACTTGGTCTTCATGGATTCAGCATATCTTCATGATATAGGTTTGAATATGTTAATTTCATTAGTTTTAGGTTACACGTTCCAGGGTCTATATCATCATTTCAAAAGTTTAATAGCTCAAATTACTAAAGATCAAACTTTAATGATCAAACTATTAAAATTTCGAATCCCTATAAAAATATACCAACACCAAAAAAATAAAAACTAAAGGGTGTAGCAGGGGGGCAAGCCACCCTGCCCCCCAACACCCTTGCTACTTAAATATACCAACTCCGAGACCGCACTACATTGAAGTAAATGGAAATCTCCCGTTATGGAGACTTCCATTTAACTATTCGATGTTCTGCCCTTTCACTATTCTCATGGCGACAATATCAGATTCAATACTGTCAGCCTTCAAGAAGATGAAATAGACCTAATCCATTATGCAAGCTAGTTTATGAAAAACAAAGAGAGAGAAAAGAGAGAAAAAGCAGAAAAAAGTACTAATATAGAAATAGATTGCAACCACATGAAATGGGAAGAGGTGTGATTTGATGACCACTTTGGGTGCAGTGCCTTTCTTCATATGGTGAACTACTTTACCACTGAATTCTACCCTTATTGGAGATATTGGTCTGGCTGATACTGAATTCTCAAGGCCAGGAAAAGGGAAGGACAAGATTGCTGCATTCTAGAATGATTCTCCAATTTATGTGATGTTTACATCCAACCTAATAGTATCTTTAACTAATGGCTGCTAAATTAGATATGTTCCCACATTATTAGAGTAACATTTGTCATGCATCTAGGAGTATATCAGTACTTGATGAAGCATCATCAGTCATGCTGATGTCCATAAGGGAATATGTGTCTTTTAAGAGTAGTTTCAGAACAGTTCAGTTTGCATTAAGATTTCAAAATGATAAAAGGTATGACACCATAACATTTTTATCTCTTTTTTTTCTTTTCTTCTTCTTTGTGTGTTAGGCAGGGTAGGGCACTGATCCACATGAACCTTTACCAGGTGCTGCCTCTGGATACAGAAGTTGAAGAAAACATTGTTTTGTATACAATCGAAGCAAATGTATACAAAGTAAGTTTAGAAATGTTTATGCGATATATGTATTAGACAACAATGTAGACAGGATAAAAATCATTAGAGGTACTGTTGTTATTAACAAAACATATAAAATAGCAATAGGTGTCACTAAGTTAGAAACACAGATAAGAGGGAGTAGTGAAGGGTACAGGAGGTAGATGTGAGGATGAAGTATGGGACAAGTGAGGGTTTGGCAAGGTGATGGCAGTTACAGCACCATTGAATGACACCGGATCTAGGTAATTTTATCCTCCATATTCTTTAGGAAGTGTTAACTTATCCCATAATACACCACACTTGACACCCTTCTAAACATGATCACTGATTATATTGCTGTTTTTTTTTTCCTTAAAAAAACTCCTTGTTGTCACAGCTGGAACACATACAACAAGAAAGGTTATACAAAAATATACTGCATGTTCCTTGGATCCAACACAGCACTTACTCTTTTTTTATCCTTTAACTATCCTTCATTTAGGGCATCCTTCACATTTTCATATATTTTATTGATAGACCATTCTGGGGAATTTCTCACAAGGGACTTGAATTGTAATTTCTTTTTTTAAACAATTTTTATTAAATTTTAACACTACAATAATCATTCACAAAGGTACAATAAAGACAATGGGCCAGATTCAGGAAGCCTCCGTGTAAGAGTTATAACTCTTACACGGAGGCTGCAGTCATGGTGTGATGTCAGCATGTCATGCATATGCATGAGGTGCATGAGGCATGCTGAATCACACTGTAACTCTTACACGGTCCGTGTAAGAGAGAAGCGTGTCCGTAGGCTAAGCCCTGCATGGACACGCCCGTAAGTGTAGAATGGCTGAAAGTAAACAGCCACCAAGGAGGCCATGGAAATGTAAATAAACACACTACACAACACATTCCCCCACAGACCATCAGTGTACAAAGTGAACAGAGGCTATAAAATGAAAATAAAACTGTTTTATTTTTAACCCCGTAAATGTGCTACTGGCCAATGGCTAGAAAGTGCGGGCGTGCTACTAGCGCAACTGCAGTTAGCAATCAGTGGAAAAGGATATGAGAACTAAATATGCAAAGTAAGCCAAGAAGAAATAGCTTAGCGGTAGAGTTGCCGGCTTAAGAGTAGGCAGGCAGGGTTCAAGCCCACACAACAACTTTTTTTTTTTGTAAATAAGCACTAAAAAAGCCCCTGACAGTATTGTACAAATGTAAAAGTATACCCTTTTGTAAAA
>NC_056744.1:1767483456-1767524129 GCF_019279795.1 Protopterus annectens
AGTTCAGGACCAGGCATTTTTTGTAAAGGCCCTTCTGTAGGATGTCCACATCATTTGGGGACTCGACTATGGCTCCTAGTTTGCAGTCATCTGCGAACTTATTCAGCCAGAGGCTTTCTGTGTTAGCCTGTACCTCAGAGAAGTAGATACCAAACAGGAGAGGTCCCAGGATGGAACCCTATGGCACTCCACTTATCACTGCCTTGAGGTCAGATCTGGAGTCTGCAACTTTACAGAGTGGGCTCTGTCAGTGAGCCAGTTGGCAGCCCATCTTGTGACGTAGGGATATATACCTAGTTTAGTGAGTTTAGCTATAATTACAGAATGGAGGATGGTGTCGAAGGCCTTGGCGAGGTCAAGATAGACTGTGTGAACCACTTTACCCTCATCCACAGCTCAGGTGACTGCCTCAAAGAAGTCATTGAGGTTCAGGAGGCATGATCTCCTTTCACAAACCCGAACTGTGTGGGATTCAGAGTTTGGAGGTTACCAATGTCTTTGTTTATGAGTTCCATGATGATATGTTCCATGGCCTTGCAGATCAGGCTCATCAGGCTAATAGGTTAATAGTTCCTGGGATCAGTGGTGGCTCCCCCTTTGTGGAGTGGGATAACTGTTGCTGTGCGACATTCAGTGGGCACAAAGCCTGATGCGAGGCTATTATTGAACATGGTGCTTAAATGGGGAGACAGTTCGTTCTGAAGTTCGTGTAAAATGCAGTCTGGGATGTTGTCCGGTCCCATGGATGCTGTGTTTTTGGCTTTAGAGAGTGCAGCTTTTACCTGCATAGTTGTGATTACAGGGACTCTGCATTCTTCCTTTATAGATATGGGCCCTTTAGGGGGTGAGAGGGGGGTAAAGTTAGCACTGAACCGATGTGCCAGGATGTTGGCAATATCAGTTTGTTCTGTAATTTTTGGGCCTTTGTGCTGTAGCTCAGAGCAGATCTGGGTATTGCCATCTAGATTCTTGACATAGCTATAGAATGCTTTGTGATTGTCCTTGGATTTAGTGGTGATTTTGTTTTCATAGCTAGCTTTGGAGGATCTTATAAGGGATCTCAGCTTCTTACTGAGGCTGACCAGGGAGCACCTCCACTCATAGGATTTTACTCTCTTTTGCAACAGTTTCTTCCTTCTGTTGTACAGTTTGTTTATGGCAGGGGACCATCAGATTGGCTTCCTTTTGTTGGAGGATAGCATCTTGGTTCTGTTTGGGATAGCACGATCCATGCACTCGTGTAGGTGCTTATAGAGTGCATTTGTGTAGGATTCAGCAGTTGTAACTGTAGTGTCCATCTGCATGGGTGTCATGAAGTTTACCACTTCTGTCTTAAGAAGCATGAAGTTGGCTTTGGAGAAATTATTTGCTGTGGTTTCCTCAATGGGGGGTGGGGGCGTGATGTGGTTATCAAGGGTGATAAGCTTATGGTCGGATCGGCCCAATGAGGAGTTGACTTCAGGTGTGGAACACCGGTCACTCATGTTGGTAATGACTAAGTTTAGGATATTGTTGCCCCTGGTGGAGGTGTGGATAAGTTGATCTAGGACATTGGAGTTTTTGAATTCCAGAAAGCATTGAGCTAAGGAGTTGGTACACGAGTAGTTTTCCCAGTTAATGGTGGGGTAGTTGAAGTCGCCCATTATTAGGGTGTTTGGTTTAACCCTAATATTTTCCAGTACATCAAGAAAAGAGGAGTGGAAATCTTGGTTCATGGTGGGGGATCTGTAGCAAGCTACAATTTGGATTGCAGTTTTGCCCAGAGTTAGTTGCACTTGGATAACCTCAGATGCATTCCATTCCCATTTTTTCTATGTAATTTGCACCCACCCTTTGCTAAAGATCCCAATTCCCATTGTTTTATCTCTGTTACTGTATTCACTACTTCTAGTACAGTTGGTTTAGACTTGTTTTCCATTTTCTAGTAATTGCTTTTTTGGCAGCCACCATAAGTCTTGACAAGGCCTTACCATGTCTAGGCAATTTTTATTTTATATCAAAGTTCAAACAAATAATTTACTTAGTTACACCAATTTGCTCACTCAGTATCTCTGATAGAGCAGTCTGCAGACAATCTTTAAAGTCTGCCAACTCATTACACTGCCAGAAAATATGTTCCCAATTATTTCTTTCTTCCCCATCACTCCTCCAACATTTGCTATCTACCTGAGGAAAAATCCTTTGGAGTCTACTTTTGAGTATAAAAAATACCTATGTAAACACTTTCCAGCAAAGATCCTAAATCTTCTAGACTTTGTTGCATATTTGGAAGACATACATATATCTCTGCATTGTTTATTTGTGAATTACTTATCCAGTCTCTCTTCCCAATCCTTTCTAACCTCCTCTGACTGATTCTTATAGTTATCATGTAATATTTTATATGCTGTACTAATTATTCCTTTTCTAACAGCAGCTTCTGTTTTAGATTCTACTAAAAACTCTACTAGTGACATTTTTTTGCTTAGTATCCTTCTATTTCTTTCTCTTTGCCAATACTCTAATATCGGTCCTTGATGGGGAGGGCAATCTCTAGTCTTATAAAAGAACAAAGAAATAAGTTGCCCATTATCCTCAAATTTAAATCAAAGCATGTAGGGATGAATTCAGAAAGGTTACAACTTCATGTACACAAAGTGTCTAACTCACTACAACCTTTCCACATTCAGAGACAGCCATAACATGGTACTTTCTCTACAGCTGTGCAAACTCCTAATGAGTCATTCTGGTGGAGAGGTGTATGGTAGTTAGCCATATGGGCTTTCCCAGAACTGCCTGTGGTATGGCATTTATGCAGCCAAGCAATTCAGAGAATCACTCAGCTGCATAGATTAGCATGGCCCCTCCTGGCCTGTCATAGTAATGAAGATGGTCAAATGGCTGTGTTCATCCATCATGGCAGAGTTAACTGCTGGAGAACTGCCTGCCATACTTTCACACCAGACTAACGAGCAAAGCCTGCAACAGCAGGTAGGGGCAACAATTAGCCACCAGAGATAACTGTTGTGGTAGCAGTCAAGGGGACCACTAGCCACTAAGTATAATTCTGAAGATGTGTCAGTGGGACCACTAGCCACCAGGGATAACTCTTACAGATTGTGCCTGAATTACATGTAAATAGAATGGGGATCAGGAGAAAATAACCAGCAGGAAGAACTCTTACATCCCATGCCTGAATGGCACCTAAGCAAATCAGGTATCGGTGGAAATATTAGTCACCAGGGAGAACTCTTGTATTCTGTGTCTAAACATCATATAAACAGAAAGGGAATTGAAGAAGAAAACACTAACCACCAGTGAGAACTTATAATCTCATGTCAGACCAGCATGTAAACAAATCACAGATTGGGAAGAAGCACTAGAAAAGAGGGAAAACTATTTAGTTACATGCCTTAGCAGTGCTTACACATAATGTAGGTTGGGAGGGACTTGACACCAGGGAGAAAGAAAAGTTGTATAAAATCTTATATGTCCTCCTCTGCTATGTTGCAGTATTCTTTACATTAGGGATTCTCTGTCAGAGGTGACCTAATATCCGGCCAGTATACAAAAACCTTTAACACTACTAGTAAGTGGGATGTCGCAGATATGACTGAAACATATGCAGGCCATAAAAGGGACATCCTCACATACAGTCCTCAGAACCAACTGCCCTAGAAGGAACACCAGTCTAAGGAGCACAAGGAGGTTGATCTTAGATCCAGTAACAAAAGCACATACACCAGGGGGTAGGAGGGAGGGATAGAATACTGCATCATAGAAGAGGAGGACATCATTATGTAAGAGTTTACACAATTTTTCTATGTCCTTCTATTCTAGTGTTGCGGCATTCTTTATACAAGGGACAGTACAAAGCTTAGGAGGAACCCAGGGAGGAGAAAGGACCAGAAGAGCTTTCTACAAAGCCATGAAGAATGGCTCTAGCAAAGCCAGCTCTGGTCTGGAAATGCCATCCAAGTTGGAATGTTTGGTAAAGGTATGTACAGAAGTCCAGGCAGATGCTTCTAGAATGGAATTAGTGTCCAGACCCTTGAAAAAAGCACCAGATGAAGCTACAGCCCTTGTAGAATAATTCTTAACCTGAAAAGGGAGGCTCTTCCCATGAAACACATAACAAAAGGAAATAGCCTTAAAAATCCAACAGGAAACAGTCTGCTTGGCAACAGGCAGTCCCAGAGCACTGGGATGAAAAGAAACAAATAGCTGATCAGATTTCCTGATAGCCTTAGTCTTGTCTGAATAAAATTGGGTATGTATAATCAAAAAGGAATCCCCCAAGCTTGATAAGCTAGTAAGATGACTTGTGAAATCCAGCTATGGAAAGAGACTTTGGAAATTGGCTTGTCCAAATTAAATTTAGCGTTAAAGGAAATGAACAACTGGTCGGATTGCCTATGACCAGCAGTCCTGTTTAGATAAAATCTAGCTAAATTTACTGAAGGAATGTGAAGCTTGTATTCACCCTGTTTGATAGCAGTCCTGAAAATAATAAATCTAAGCTGGATTGAACCATGTTTGCTTCAGTTATTACCTTGGGAAGAAAGGACGGTTGGTCCTGAGGAAAAACACGTCCGGATGAAAGACCAAGTAAGGAGGTTTAGCTGATAATGCTTGAAGTTTTGAGACTCTCTTGGACAAGTAATGGCTACTAAGAAGGTAAAGAAAGATAAGAATTTCAGATCTACCGTAGCCGCCGGGTTCAAAGCGTGGTCAAGGCCTGGCGAACTAAGCGCGGAAAGGTCCCAAGGAGGAACCGCTAGCCGTATAGGGGCCTGAGAAGAAAAGTACCTTTAAGGTAAATCTTACAATAAATTTGCGACATCAGCGGACTTAAGTCATGACCAATGTGATAATTTAAAATTGCCACAAGTTGTACTTTGACCGTGGAACTGCTGGCACCATCATTAAAAAGAGTGGTTACAGTCAAGCACCAAAGGGAGAGGAACCGTGGCTGGGTTTAGACCCTTGCCGAGTCGCCCACAAGGAGAACCGCTTCAGGAGAGGACGTAAGAAGGGTCTTCTCCTAATGTGGATATTTATGAGCTGCCACCAGGATGGCCTTAACCGACCCAAATGGTGGGAGTGAGGATCAGGAGTGGAGGATGAGCAGCCTCGTAAGGTCAGCTTCCAGGTTGTCAATCCAGGAGTGGAGGAGATAAATGGGATGGATGAGAAATCAGATGCGGAATGAATTCTAGGAATCCAAGGGGATCACCAATCAGATGAATAGAAGGGTATCCGTTTTAGGCCAAAGGAGCAATGAACCCGATTCTGGCACCCCAAACCACCGAGAGGTTGAAGAACTTGGAGAGGATCAGGCAAGGGGATAAACATAAAGAAGTGGACTGGCTGCTTGAGCATCAAGATAAGGGGGGGGAACCTCTGGGAGGAGGCGAAGCATGCAAAAACTGTCGACGGTGTTTGAGGGAGACGAAGAAGTATCAGGCAAGGAAACTGTGAAGATTTGGTGTCCGAGGACTGGAGCATTGAGAGACCACCGGTGAGGGGGTGAGATTGCGCGACTGGAGTTTTGCCCGCCGCCAGGATGTTGGACCAGAATTAAGACCGAGTGCTATCCGAAAAGCGGTTGGTGGAGAGTGCCCATTCCTGCTACTCTCATGGTCAAATTGTGCGGTAAGAGGGAGTTCCTCCCTGTTTGTTGGATATACCAGACAAGGGATCTAGACCGGTCGATTGAATCGCAATGGAGACCAAGGAAGAAAGGCCTGAAGTGCTAGCAACGCTTAAGAGTCAAGGGAAGAATCTCTAGAACATGTTAGAGCAGCGAGGTCTCTGAATCGGGTCCCCACGCGGCCTGGACCGGGTCTGCCTGCAATGCCCCCACCCGACCGCCGGACCAGGGGAATCGCGCCTGCACGTGGCGAGAGGGGAGAGGCACAAAAGGGCGCTCCGGAGATCTGGAGTGTAGAACAAGGCCTCCGGACTGCCTGAGGAGAGGTTGATCGCGAATGGATGATGCATAGGAAGAGCAAGATACGCAGATGCATACCATGAGTGTCCATTGGAGGATATTGGGAACCAACCTGGCGAGAGGAAGCACAATCGCTTGAACCTATGGACCCTAGGGGCCCTCAGGACCGCTGCTCGGCCGAACTGAGCTTGAGGGAGAGAAACTCCCGCACCTGGAGCTGTGGCAGAATGGCCTGTCCGCTGTGAGGAAGGCTCAATCTCCTCGCTGCGGTTCAACCTGGCACTCTCAAAATCTATGAGCTGCGTGGTTAGGGTTGGATTTTTGTGTTTATCAGTGTGATTTTTTGGAGCAAGATGGAGAGGAGTCTCGCCGCCCAGAGAAGTAGATGCTCTTTGTTGGGGCGGTGAGAAGTCAGTCGTCCAGGTAAGGAAAAGACCTGCACCCCTGGAAGTGAAAGGTGGGCCGCTACCACTGCCAATACTTTGTGAACACCCTGGGGGCTGTGAGATAGAAGGCCCCTGGGGCTGTGGTGTAACCACTGCTCCCCACCGGAAGCGGAGATACCTCCTGGAGCAGCCTGTCCATTAGAGAGTATGTGGTAGTACGCTGTCTGAGGTCTGCGGAGCAACATCCAGCGTTTTCTCCCAGAAGCCCAGTGGTTTTCCCAATGTCTTGATTCGGAATTTCTCCTGGGAACTGCCAGGTTCAAGAGTAGCCAGTACCGCCAGGTCTTAGATCCCAGTCTTTTGGCACTAAAAAGAACTTGGAGTAGAACCCAAATCCAATCGGGCAAGGGACGGGCCGATGGCTCTTTCCAAGGAGCAGATGGCCACCTCGCTGCAAAGCGGCCTCCCGACTGAAAGTGGAACGTCCTGGAGGGACTCCCACCTTGCGTGAAGAAATACTTACGGTATCCTCTGGCTATGATCTGGAGGACCCGTCTGATGTTGAAAAATTCTGGTGCCCCCAGGGTGCTCGAACGCCCCGACTGCCTCCAGAGTGCGGAGCAGCCGGCAACCCCTCAGGTTGCCAAGTGCCGCTAGGCTCAGAGTAGGTTGCTCTTCAGGATAGGGTTCCTGGGAGCCCCTCTTGCCCCTAGGGCGGGCGGCCCTCCCTGTCCTCCTCTGCCCTGAAGGACTGGTTGTCCGGAGCAGGCTGGGATTAGCTGGCGACCGGAACCACATCTTCTTCTGACCCTTGGTTCCGTGAATTGGGCCTCTGGGTTTAGAAGCGGATTCCGGACGGCAGACAGCGCCTTTCCCCATCCTTCTCGCTTCTGGTCAAAGTGTCGCTAACAGTTTTGCCAAAGAGGGCAGAACCATCAAAAATCTGGTCAGTAAAATGACGCCTTGAAGGGCTTGCTCTTATCGCAATGACGAGCCAGGCCTGGACGCCTAGCATAGGGCTAGCTGCCCCTCAGCGTGCCTAGCCACAATTCCTCGTAGCACATGACAGTAGCCCGTATTAGGTATTAGCGGACGGAGTGGAGTGGCCATACGGGTGGAGAGAGCAGCACTTGTCCCTCCTCCCGCCATGGACCCCTGGGGATGCAGCGTGATTCTTTTATAATTCCGCGCTGGCATCCTAATCCAATGTGCCAGGTAGTCTGTAGCCCACTGAGAAGGTCACTGAACTAAAGCCCAGCCTCGCTTCCCCAAGCGTCCATCATCCGAGATGGACTGCTTGGGGATGGACTGAGCAAGATATCCTGGAGCGGGGATCCCTCCTTTGGTGGCCGCCATCAACATGGCATCTACCGAGGCCCCTTTACTCCAATGGGCGCGGGTCAGCCGGGGACTGAGAATATGGTCGGGCCTTTGGGATTGGCTCCACGGTGTCCGGTTCCCTTCCACGCCTGGTGGGGGAGGGAACATCAGGGTCGGGCAGGACATAAGAGAGGTAGACGGGGTCCGCTCAAATGCCTCTGTCTCGACGGACTCGTCCGAGGGAACCCCCTTATGCGACCACCCCCTTTGATTCCTCATTTCCATGATGTTCCAATGAGACATCCTCGGGTCCTCTTGGGGAGCCTTCCCTTTCCGTGAAGTCCAGGTGGAACATCCTCCCCGGGGCCGTCAGGAGGACCGGGAACATCAGTGACCCGTGTCAGGGAACAGCCAGGGGCAAAGGAGCGGGCCAGGGGAAGGGCCGGGCAAAAGGGCCTTGACCCAGCAGAGGGAGCGCGGTGAAGAGCCGGGCTATGCCGGGGTCCGGGAGACCCTTCACCGGGGCCTTCCACCACTCGAAAGCCGAAACTCCCGATCACCTCAAACTGGGAGAGCCGAAGACACCTGCTCCCCTCGATCGATCTGGGGGAGGATCATCGGCCGGGCGCCGAAGCTGGATCTGCCGGCGAGGTGCGCGCTGAAGCGGGACGGGTGCCCCGGCCAGACGATCCCCCGGAGCATTGATCGGATCCAGGCTCCTCGGGTCGGATCCGGAGAGGAGGGCAGGGCACCATCCGAGGCAGGTACTATCGGCACCAGGTACCCCCCGGCCCGAAGCCGACCGGCTCAACGCTCCGCCAACCAACTGCCTCAACGGGGTAGTGGGCTGGTTTAAAGAAAGGGGTCGAGCTCCCCCCCAGAGAGGGGGCCCAGAGACTCCCCATCTGGCATCTGGGCCTGGATGAACCCGAGAGGTCTTCTCGTCCAGATCAGCTGCCTGGATAGGCTATAGGTTGTCTTCCCCGAGGCTACCGAGGTAGGCCTCCAGAGTGCCTCCCGGAGGATAGCCTCGAGGAGATCGGGTCCCCTCCTCCTCAGGTCCCGTGAAAACACACAGGTGACCGGAGCCGAGGAGGGGAGAGCCAGTAGACAAGGAGGCTGGAGGAGAAGCCGTTGGTGCTGCCGGGGGCCGAGGTGAGGGTCCCCGGCCCGGGGTGCCGATCCCTCCGGTCCTCCTCCGGTCTCCCCTCTAGCTTCCCTCTCCTACCAAACCACTACAGGCCAGGAGAGTCCCAGGAGGAGGAGGAGAGCCGGACAGGAGACAAATCAGACAGGTTGGCTCCCCGAAGGAGCCGGAGGCCGGAGCCGAGTCTGGAGGCAAAAGACCCGCTTCAAGACAAGCTTGACCTCCGCTTCATTATCCAATAAATGCTGTCCCTGCACAAATGGAAAGGAGCATCCACAGGAGTTCAACCCTGTTGTTGATTTGATCTGATCAAGCTATGCATCAGCAGGGAAAGCCATCACACCGGAGCACTTAGAGAATGCCAGCTTTGAAGCTGTCTGACATCCCAAAGTACTAAAAGTTACTTAAACTAAGGGTAAAAGCAAAAGTAACTAAAACACATAACTACCAGCAACACACACCACGCCATCAGCGAGGAAAACAAGTAAAATTAAAATTAAATAATTAAAATAAATAATTATAATAGGGAAACTTAACAAAATTCAATAATCATTAATAAAATTAAAATTTAACTCTTGAAATTGAAGAGCCAGTATATTAGCCTTGGTTCACAAAACACAAATCTGCAAACAAGATTCGAGGAGGAGGAGTATAGGGCATTATGGGTGAGGGAGGAGTGAGGAGCTTGAACTGATAGCCAAGCCAACCATGCCGAAATTGTGGCTGATTTCGGATCCGAAGCAACCTGCCAGGTTGCAGACAAATGAATCTCCTACTTCAGATTCTGAGTTGTCTATGCACAACTAAGGTGTGTAAGATCCTGTCACTTGAAGATTATGGTGAAGGCAAAAAGTGGGCAAATAAAAGGATTGGTTCAGAGACAACTCATTCACAACCTTGGGCATAAAGTAAGAGTTAATACAAAGGGAGACCCTGTCCTTATGAAAAATCAGGAAGGGGAGAAGCCATCAAGGCTTGAAACTCAGACACCGTTCTGGCTGAAGTCAAAGCTAGTACAGAACAGTCTTCCAAATACAGTTTTGTAAGGAAGCTGTGATGACCAGCTCAAAGGGAGCCAGAGTGATTTTCTCCAAAACAAAGTTTAGATCCCACGGAGAAGAACCAGGCTTCCTGTGAGGTCTCAAGTGAATGATGCCTTTAAGGAAAAATTTAACCTCTAACTTAGAGACTAAAAGGGGAGACAAAGGCAAACAAGCAGAAATGGCTGACAAATGGACTTTAACAAAAGAGTAAGCCAACCTAGAACTGAGCAGTTCACACAAGTAATGATGAACCAATTGGATGTCCACTGTCAGTGGATCTAGGTTACATGAAAGACATCAAATAGAAAACGTCTTCCATTTAGATACGTAGGATTTCCTAGTATTGGGTGTTCTGGCCTCCTGTAGAACCCTAAACTCACCCTCAGAAAATAGGTGTCTAAAAGGAATCAGAAGCCTATCACCCACAGAGTCAGATGTTAAGTTGACAGGTGTGGATGGATAAGAGATCTTTTGTCTTATGTGAGAAAGTACACCCTATGAAGTAAGTTGTTATGATTGCCCTTGGCTAAATGCAGAAGAAAAGGGAACCAATGCTGCCTTGGCCAAAAGGGAGTCACCAGCAAGATTTTTGGTTTGTCCTGCTGAATCTTGAACAGGACTTTTTGAATGAGAGGGAAGGGGAATGCATAAAGAAACATCCCCTTCCAAGGTACTTAGAGGGCATCCATATTCCAAACTAGAGGACTGGGACTCTGGCACAAAAGAGAGGAAATTGTCTGTTCAGAGGGGAAGCAAAAAGATCTAATTGAGGAGTACCCCACAGGTGGACAATGTCCAGAAAGACATCCTGATGAAGCATCCATTCATGGGCTTGAGTGATGGACCAAGTTAGAGTGTCTGCCACAGTGTTTTGACTGGAGGAGATGTACACTGCCTGAAGAGTCACATTGTACTGAACTACTAATTCTCATGCTGGGAAAGCTAACCTGTACAGAAGGTAGGATTTTATCCCTATCTGTTTGCTTACATACCAAAGAATCGTGTCATTGTCTGTAAACAATTTTAGAGGATGTACATGAAGAAGAGGATGAAATGCCTGAAGAGCCAGTATCAAAGCCCTCATCTCTCTGATGTTAATATGTTCCTTCCTTTGAGAAGGGGACCAGAGGCCCTGTACCTTTATTGATGCAAAGGCTACCCCCCAACATATGTCTGAGGCATCTGTGAATGATTCCTGAATGAGAAGAGGAGGATGCAGAAGAAGGCTGGGGTTCAGAGATACCTGCTTAATCCACCACCCTAGTTCCTTCTTTAAACATGGAAGAAGAGAAACTACAAACTCCAGTGGATGAGCATGCTGCATCCAAACTGATTTGAGGTATCACTGAAACTTCCTCATGTGAAGTTTGGCTAGAGGTAACATTGGAATGGTGGACACACTGAACCCCAAAGGTCTGAGAAATTCCCTGGCTGTCACAGAGTGAAGAGACAGAAGTCCTTGGAAGTAGGATATGAGGGACAGAGCTTTTGGAGGAGGCAGAGATGCCAACATGAGATTCTTCTGAATCCTGCACCCCCAGGAAGACATGGTCCTGAGTTGGGGTGATGAAATACTTTTTGAAATTTAGTGTGAATCCAAAGCTTAGTAGAAGGGAAATAGCAAAGTGAAGGTTCTGTTGTAGAATTTCTGGAAAGGGTGCCTGGAAAAGAAGATTGTCCAGATATGGGAAAACCTGGATGCCCTGCAGCCTACAGAAAGCAATCACCTTGGGTACACTTTTGGTGAAAACCCTTGGGGCAGTAGCAAGTCCAAAGGGCAAAGCAGAGAATTGAAAATGTAAGGAAGCAATAGAGAAATGTAAATACTTGCTGTCCAAGGGCTGAATGGAAATTCATGGGCTTCAGAAACCTCCTGGAATAGAAACCTTTCCCCCCAAGGGGCAGTGGAACCTCTTGAAAGGTTCCCTGACTTGACAGTTCCTGAAGTACATCTGGGAATAAAGTCAGCTGCTCCTGAGATGGAAGAGTTTTCAAAACCGTGAAGTACCCTTGATGTATAATGGGAAGGACACGAGTCCTGGATGATGTTTTCCCAAACTGGAAGGGACAGGGAAAGATGCAGAGAAAGTGGGGGTCAAAGAGTGGGGTGTATGGTAATCACAGACTACCTGGCTTGTCTGGAAAAGGCTGCTTCTGGGCAGGCACAGCCTGAGAAGGTTTAGGTGGAGGAGCTCTCCTACCTCCCTTCTTATTTTTGGTGGGTGGAAAGTAAGCTTGTTTCCTAACAAAGGGAGTTTTACAGGGATAATTTCTTTGAAACTTTGGGACTGGTTTCAAGTCCTAAAGTTCCCTACCTTTTTCCTGCAGAGACTTTCTGCAGCTGTTGCACCAAACAAGGTATTATTATCCAAAGAACATCTATAAGATTGACTATAATGTCATGTGGAAGTGGCTGAAGCCTCATCCAAGCATATCTTCTAAGAACAGAGGCAGATGCAGCTGCCCTCGAGGATGCTTCCTGCATCATGGCTGTATTTAATGGAATGACATGCTACTTGGGAGGAAGCCCCCAAAAGGAACATAATTTGAGCCTTGGCATCTGAATCTGGATGGTCAGAAATAGCATCAGAAGCCTGAGAAAGAAGGGCCAAAGCATATTTAGTCATATGGGTCTGGTAATTAATGGCAGAAAAGGCTAGGGTGGCTGAAGTATAGACTTGTTCCCCAGTCTTTCCGTAGTTTTACTCTCCTTGTCTGAAGGGAGAAGTATAGTGGGTGCCAAAAGTCTAGAACGTTTGTCAGAGGCCACAGATATTACAGCAGGGTCTTCAGAGGGAAATTTGAAAATAAATGTGTTACCCTCTAGCACCTTGTAAAACCTATCTGGCCTTTTAGGGGCAGGAGGCTGAGAATCAGGGGCCTTTGATTCTGAGGAAAATCTAGCAGTATAGGAGGCACAGCAGAAGGAGAGGGAGTCTCCATTTATAAGAGATCATAGTACCTTTTATGCACATCAGAAACCTGACAGCAGTCCCTTTTTAGAAACACTCCCTGATTTTATAATGGTTTCCCCAAATGAGATATCTTCAATAGGAGAGTCTGTGCCAGTGGACTCCTCTTAATAGGAAGCATAGTAAGGGGGAATGGAATCTGGGAGAAGTAGGCCAAAGATTCATCCCCAGAAGAAATTTCCTCCTCAGAGGATTCCAGTTCCCTAACCTTCTTGTGAGAAGAACCTCCAGGTCCCTAACCCTCTTGTGAGAAGAAGAGGATAAGGAAGTAGCAGGAACAGAAATGGCAGAAGAAGGCCTAAGAGTCATAAGGGCACTAAACAGGCTTTGAGTAAAGGAAGGTTTACCAATCGGATCATGGATCTGATTGGGCAGAAAGGTGCTTGGTTTTCTCTTTCTTCTTTAACTGTACATCTGCCTTATGGAAGGTAGAAGGGCCCAATGTAGGCCTGCACCCAATCACAGTAGTCAAGATCACCTCCCTAACCAATATCTGAAAGATATCCCTATGGCCTTCTGAAATAACGAGCCTCAGTTCCCCCAGACTGTCCAAAGTACACATTTGCAGAGCCTCCAAGGATGTGTCTGAGGTTGGGTCCCTGGTTTCCTCTGAAATGGAACCCACCGATGAATCCAAATCAATATCCAGCCATGTCTCCAGGCCTTCCTTGGCCTCAAGAGTGATGCCTGAAGTGGGAGGGGGCAGCTGAAGATTCAGGCCTAAATTTATTGGCCTTCTTCTTCAAAGTGGCCTATACAATGGGCCCAGACATACACTCCATAATGCTAGCTAAACACTTTAACCGCTGATTTTCTAAATAGATATTAAGTGAAGAAAGGTGGCTGCATAGAGTCTCAGGGACAAAGGCCTGGCAAATACAACATGACGTATAGTCATGAGTAGGCCCTAAAAAGAATAAGCACTGATTGTGACTATCTTTACATGGACTCTGTCTCTCACATTGGCATTTGCCTTTCCTGGATGACATGAAATCTCACAACAAAAAACAGTAGCAAAAGGAAAAGAAACCCCCAATGGGGCAGTTATCTGAAATGACTTCTACACCAGCAACAACTAGGGTGAGTAGACCAATGATTAAAGATGGTGTTCAGACTGGCGGCAGAAAAGTTCTGAGGACTTTATATGCAAACATGCCTTTTATGGCCTACGTACTTTTTAGTGATGCATGCCACATGGTTTTAGAGGCAGCAAATTCTCTAACTCTCAGGAAAAGTAGTCAAACCAACAATAGCTCTGAGGAATTCAGCACAAACCCACATAAACACTGGGCTCATATAGAATGAGAAAAAAAGCAAGTTTTACAACATCAAGGCCTTCAGACCAATTAGGAAAACACACAATAAGCTTTCAGCCAGCAGCCCCCACCTCAGATACGTTAGCTACAGCACATTTCTGCCACAAGAGTGCAGTCAAAAAACTCTCTTAATGTAAAAATGCTGGTTTTAGAGCTCAAGTGCAGGAAAACCACACAGTCTAGATACTACAGTCCTGTACAGCTAGCAGACACAATGTAATTAAGTATTACAGCAGCAGGAGAAACAGTTCAGCTTTGAAACTCTAGTAAAGTGCAAGAAATGTAACAAATAATACAGCATTCTTAAGAAATATAGTACAAAATAATCAGCAGAAGTGCAAAATGATACTTATTTTGGTTCTTTAGGAGTGGATGGCTTTAGATACAGCAGATTCTCTGTAGCTCTTTGGTGAAGTAACCAAACCAAGAGCAGCTCTGAGAGGTTTATTTCGGGAGTATTGTTTGGTTATGGATAAGAATCCCATTTGGTGTTCATGGACTCAGCATATCTTCATAATATAGACTTGGATATGCACATTTCATTAGTTTTATGTTACAAGATCCATTATGCAAGCTAGTTTATGAAAAAAGAAAGAGAGGGAAGAGACAAAGAATAGAAAAAAGAAGTGAAAAATAGAAATAGATCATGACCACATGAAATGGGAAGAGTTATGATTTGGGTGCAGTGCCCTTCTTCACATGGTGATCCACTGCACCACTGAATTCTACCCTTTCTGGAGAAATTCGTCTGGTTGATGCTGAATCGTCATGGCCAGGAAAGGGGAGGACAAGATCCCTGCATTCTAGAATGATTCTATGATTTTTGTTATGTTTAAATCCATCCTAGTAGTATCTTTAACTAATGGCTTCTGAATTAGATATGTTTTCACATTATTAGACTAACATTTGTCATGCATCAAGGACCGTATCAATACTTGATGAAGTATCATAAGTCAACCTGATGTCCATGACAGAATACTTGTCTTTTAAGAGTAGTTTCAGAATGGTTCATTTAATATTAATATTTCAAAATGATAAAAGGTATGACACAATAAAATGTTTATCTCTTTTTTTCTTTTCCTCTTCTTGGTGTGTTAGCCAGGGTAGGACACTGATCCACCTGAACCAGGTGCTGCCTGTTGATACAAAAGTTGAAGAAAACATTGTATATACTCAAAGCAAATATGTACAAAGTAAGTTTAGAAACGTTTATATGATATATGTTTAATACTTGACAATGTACACAGGAGAAAAATA
Source organism: Protopterus annectens (assembly GCF_019279795.1). NCBI lineage: Eukaryota > Metazoa > Chordata > Ceratodontiformes > Protopteridae > Protopterus > Protopterus annectens. The sequence continues at coordinate 1,767,498,830 of NC_056744.1, forward strand.
ATTAGACGTACTGTAGTTATTAACAAAACATATACAATAGCAGTAGGTGTCACTAAGTTTGATGCAGGGATAAGATGAGAGTGAAGGGAACAGAAGATAGGTGTGAGGATGAAGTATGGGACAGGTGAAATAATGTTCCTGAGTACAAGCCCAGTTGTTTTCCTGGCTTAAGTCATCGCTTACCCATCCAGCAAAAAACAAAATTCAATGTGGACTATGCAATATACTAATCCTGTATAGTCCACATTAAATTTTGTTTTTTTGCAGGATGGGTAAGTGATGACTTAAGCCAGAAAAAAAAAACACAACAACTTGTCTATGCAACATATTAATCCAAGTGCAGTGGTGGTACAGCAGTAGCGTTGTTGACTCACAGCAAGAGGTTCTCCTGTTCGATTCTTGGCTGGAGTGCCTTCTGTGTGGAGTCTGCATGTCCTCCCCATGGTCAAGTGGTCTCCAAAAGACATGCGTGAATGGGCATGCCTTCGCTGATGGTTGGGCATCAGGCTGGCAACTTGGCACCATAGAAATCTACTGCCAATCATTAGCGAACCGGAGTTCCTCTGTGGTGACCTCTAACCGGGAAAAGCCGAAAAGAAATAACAATGCAATATATTAATCCACTCCCATGAGTGCTGAATGTGATATGGTTAGTTTATTTCTGTAGACACAAATACAAGGTGTTAATTACATGTTAACATACACCTTGTGGGGCATTATTGCTTGTGTATTACACAGCAGTGGAGGACAGTAGATCCTAAAGGTAAACATAGATCACGTTATGAAGTACATCACTCGATCCTAGGTTTCACATCCTCAATCTATGTATTACTCATTTCTGGGCATGTCAAACCTTCTTAGGCCAGCAAACACCAAATAAATGTATGATCTGAGTGTTACTTGATTTAGAGAAGCATATCAGAGAAGAGTGTGTGTCTGGAAAACAGACTGACAAAATAACGTCATGCATCACATGATCCTGCTCCTCTGGGACTCCTAACGGAGTCTGCGTGAGTAATCTCTTGTACAAAATCAGTAACAACACTATCCTCTGTGAGTAATCTCTTGTACAGCATCAGTAACAACACTATCCTCTGTGTGTAATCTCTTGTACAGCATCAGTAACATTATCCTCTGTGCGTAATCTCTTGTACAAACTCAGTAACAGCACCATCCTCTGTGAGTAATCTCTTGTACAACATCAGCAACAACACTATCCTCTGTGAGTAATCTTTTGTACAACATCAGTAACAACACTATCCTCTGTGAGTAATCTCTTGTACAACATCAGTAACAACACTATCCTCTGTGAGTAATCTCTTGTACAGCATCAGTAACATTATTCTCTGTGAGTAATCTCTTGTACAAAATCAGTAACAACACCATCCTCTGTCAGTAATCTCTTGTACAACATCAGTAACAACACTATCCTCTGTGAGTAATCTCTTGTACAACATCAGTAACAACACTATCGTCTGTGAGTAATCTCTTGTACAGCATCAGTAATATTATCCTCTGTGCGTAATCTCTTGTACAAACTCAGTAACAGCACCATCCTCTGTGAGTAATCTCTTGTACAACATCAGCAACAACACTATCCTCTGTGAGTAATCTTTTGTACAACATCAGTAACAACACTATCCTCTGTGAGTAATCTCTTGTACATCAGTAACACTATCCTCTGTGAGTAATCTCTTGTACAGCATCAGTAACAACACTATCCTCTGTGAGTAATCTGCTGTACAGCATCAGTAACATTATTCTCTGTGAGTAATCTCTTGTACAAAATCAGTAACAACACCATCCTCTGTCAGTAATCTCTTGTACAACATCAGTAACAACACTATCCTCTGTGAGTAATCTCTTGTACAACATCAGTAACAACACTATCCTCTGTGAGTAATCTCTTGTAACAGCATCAGTAACATTATCCTCTGTGAGTAATCTCTTGTACAAAATCAGTAACAACACCATCCTCTGTCAGTAATCGGTTGTACAGAATCAGTAACAACACTATTCTCTGTGAGTAATCTTTTGTACAGCATCAGTAACAACATTATCCTCTGTGAGTAATCTCTTGTACAACATCAGTAACAACACCATCCTCTGTGAGTAATCTCTTGTACAGCATCAGTAACATTATCCTCTGTGAGTAATCTCTTGTACAACATCAGTAACAAAACTATCTTCTGTGAGTAATCTCTTGTACAACATCAGTAACAACATTATCCTTTGTGAGTAATCTCTTGTACAGCATCAGTAACAACATTATCCTCTGTGAGTAATCTCTTGTACAACATCAGTAACAACACTATCCTCTGTGAGTAATCTCTTGTACAACATCAGTAACAATACTATCCTCTGTGAGTAATCTCTTGTACATCAGTAACACTATCCTCTGTGAGTAATCTCTTGTACAACATCAGTAACAGCACTATCCTCTGTGAGTAATCTCTTGTACAACATCAGTAACAACACTATCCTCTGTGAATAATCTCTTGTACAACATCAGTAACAACACTATCCTCTGTGAGTAATCTCTTGTACATCAGTAACACTATCCTCTGTGAGTAATCTCTTGTACAACATCAGTAACAACATTATCCTCTGTGAGTAATCTCTTGCACAAACTCAGTAACAACACTATCTTCTGTGAGTAATCTCTTGTACAAAATCAGTAACAACACTAGTGTGTCAAGAGAAAATTTGTCTGTGTATCCCACTGCCAATTAGGTATAGTATATAGTGTCACTGGGCTAACCCCGTAACATTTAGGAACTATTCTAAGGCACATTTCCTACTACTAAGTAATAACCTGGCAAAATTTCAAGCCTTCCCAAAGAAAACAGCTGCCTATGCAGAAGCATTCACAGAAACCCAGTACAATCATTTGAATAAATGCAAAGAGACAGCTGTGCCCACCACAAATAAGTCTGGAGCTCACTCAAACACAAACCACCCTGGTGAAGTTCAATTATAAGCAGGTTATACAACAAAAGGAAAAAAGTGCCATAGCCAAGATTAGGAGGGGCTATGCCCATCATGATAAAAACACTCATCAGTCTAAACAACTAAGAGGTCAAATTAAATCTACTAAAGCCAAATTTGAGGTAAAGATAGTCCCCCAGGCAAAGGACAACCACCAGGCTTTCTTTAGCTATGTCTGAAACCTTAAAAGGAACACATAACAATATGAAGAACTGATTATAAATGGAACTGCTTACATGGAGAGCCATAAGATATAGCAAAACTGCAGACCAACAAATTCTGCTTCAGTTTTACCCCCCTCTCTTCCCTGTTTGCCCCCCAACAAATATCATCAAACATCTTCCTCCCATCTATCACTAGGGAGCAGGTCTTACATGTACCCTCTAAAGCCAAAAATACTGCATGAATAGGCCCAGATAATTTCACAGGATGCATCCTAAAAAAAACTGAAACATGACCTATCAGGACCACTGGAGACACTGTTTAACCACAGCCCCCAGACAGATTTTGTGCTAAGCTAATGGAGAACTGCAACAGTCATCCCTTTACACAAGGTGGACATCAACACACCATATGAGTTTCAATCCCAAAATTCTGACTAGTCTCATATGCAAAGCAGTGGAAAGAATTATCATAGAAATTATAAATAAGGACATAGATAATCTTCAAAGACTGGATCCAGCACAGTTTGTTTTTTTTAAGAGAAGATCATGCTTACTCAGCTTTTTGGGCATCTCTGAGAGGGTCATCAAGACAATGGATGAGGGCAAAATGGTCCGTAGTACCTACCTTGGCCTGGCTAAGTCATTTGATACAATACCCCACTCAAACATTGTAAACAAACTCATGGATGTAGGAATAAACCCCTATACCATGCAATTGGTAGCCTTCAGGCTCTCAGGTAGGATCCAGGAAGTTAGGAGATAACCTGGTTAAAGAGGCTGGTCACTTGTGGAGTCCCTCAGATCTCTGTATTTGGTCCACTCTGTTTTGAGATATACGTCTCAGAAGTCAAGGCCAATGTTAAGGGCCTCTGGCTGACCAAATCTGTAAATGATTGTAAACTAGGAGCATTCAAAGAATCTTTCCAAGATACTAACATCATACAGGAAGGACTGACACAGACAAATGACTGGTGCCAAAACCACAGCTTAAAACTCAGTGCTAGGAAATATGTAATAATAATACTTCTTCTGATCCATGTGAAAGAGAAACTTGGACCACTGGATGGAAAATCGAAAGTATACTCTGAGTCTAACATCCATGTTTCTAATGGATGGAAGCAGCCTGCAAATCTTGCCCTATCTTAGATATACCCCATAAAATATTTTATTTATTTATTTTACATTTGTTTACTGGGATGGTCTGAATGGATATATGTCCATTTTCAGCAGAGGCCCAGGGAGAAAAGCTCCAAGTAGACTACATTACATTACATTAGTAACATTTACAAATTAACATAGTTTACAATCTTCAGTAAGGTTACAAACATTTATAGAACATGGTGGGCAACAGGGTTTCACATAGATAAGGACTTTATCCCTAATGAGCTCTAGATATGCCAGAAAGTAAAGTCATATACATTTTAGAGTCAAATGACAGATTTAATTAGGCAAGATATCCAATACCAGGGGGTGGGTGTTAGTCAGATGTTGAACAGGGACATTGCCAGTGTATTTGAAAGTGTAGTTTGAGGCTTTTTTTGAACTGGGTTAGAGAGGGCTGGAGAGTAAATTCAGCAGGTAGAGAGTTCCAAGTTTTGCCTACAGAGTTGGCAAATAGAGAGTCACCAGCCACATTTATGCTTTTGGTTGTTTGAACCAACAGTTTGTCAGCGGAGCGCAGTGACCTCAGGTTGCTGTAGGGATTAATGATTTTGTTTAGTGCTGGTGTCTTATCGAGGTGGTTTAGAACTTTGTGGGGTATTATAAGTTGGTTGTATTGGAGAAGACTAGTCCATTCAAGCCAACCTAGCTGAGTTAAGTTGATACAGTGGTGGGTCCTAAAGGTTGTACCTGTAGCAAATCTAGCAATATGGTTGTAACAGCTTACAAGTTTGCTAAAAGTGGTTTTATTCAAGTTACTGAAAAGGGGGGAGACATAGAGAAGGGTAGACAGTAAGTGGGAGTGAACGACAGAAGTTCTTGCAAATGGAGTGAGGAAAGGTTTGATCCTATAGATGGAGCCCAGTTTTTGTTGACGGCTTTGATGGTTTGATTGACATGGGTATCATATTTTAGGGTATTGTCGACTGTGACCCCTAGGAGTTTGGTGTGAACTTCTGGGGATATAAGTGTGCCATTATTGGATCTTATGGTAAAGAATGGTGAAGAAGACTTACAGGTGGGGGAAAAATTGGCAGCTTAGTTTTGTTGGGGTTTAAAATAAGCTGCAGTTTGTGAACCATTTTTCAACATCATTGAAAGTATTGTGGGTTAGAGTCATCAGCTCAGTTTAGGAGAAGGCTGCACAGATTAAAGTGGAGTCATCTGTGTATTGGATGCATGTGGCCTTGGGAATGATTGTGGGTAGGTCATTAATAAAGACTGAGAAGAGAAGTTGTCCTAGTATGGAGCCTTGGGAACTCCTAGTGTGATGGGCAGAGGAGTGGATAGTGTATTCTGCCATAATACAGCTTGTTGTCTGTCAGACAGATAAGATTAGAACCATGTAATCACACAGTTATTTAGTGACAGTTTCTTCAGGGTATGGATAAGTAGTTGGTGGCTGACCATATCAAGGGCCTTAGATAGATCTAGGAAGAGAGCAGAGGTAAGTTTGTTATTGTTTTGGTTGAGGTTAATGGAGTTAGAGAAGGATAGGAGGGCTGAGGTGGTGCTGTGGTTTGGCCTAAAGCCATGCTGAGAGTTGACTAGTAGTTTATTCTGGGTGAGATAGTGCATTCATTGGTTATGGATGCTTTCTTCCATTATTTTGGCCAGTGGTGATAGTTTGGCTATTGGTCTGTAGTTTGAGAAGTCTAAAGAGTTCCCTCCTTTATGGAGAGGAATAACATGGGAAATCTTCCAGACAGAGGGTATGGTGGCTTTGGACAAGGTTCGGTTTATAATAGAAACAGGGTATGCAATGGCATCTGCTGCTTTTTGTAGATATTCTGGTGGGAGGAGATCAGCTGCTAGGGTAGTGGGTTTTAGTTTGTTAATTAGAGATCTGACGTTTGATGTAGATACAGGCTGGAAGTTAAAGGAGAGTGGGGTAGTGGTTGAGGAGGAATGATGATTGTGGCCACTGGGAGCCAGTTGGCTAGCTAGTGACTGGATGATCTTAGTGAAGAAACTGTAAAAGACATTTCAGTTTCCTCTGTAGATTTTAGGTTACAAGCTGATGGGTTGGGAGTGGTGGATTGTCCAGGGTGGAGCAGTTTGTTTACTCCTGCCCAAAACTTTTGAGGTTTGTTCTGATGTTTTTGTTGAAGGTGTTGATAGAAGTTTTTTTTTGTCTAACAATATGGCTTTCTTAGTATCATTCCTTAGCTGCCGGAATTTAATATGGTTAAGTGGGTCTTTTGAGGTACGCAGTTTGTCCCATGGTTTATTTCTTGCTATGATTTTGGTTTTGGTTACTTTAGAGAGCCAGGGGGCAGTTTTAGTTTTGGCTCTAAGGGTGTGGACAAGAGTGTGGGAATCTAGAATGGTAAGGAATTTAGAATTAAAATAGGCTAGAGCATCATCCAGTGGAAGATCTTATGGCCCAATTGCATGCTTTGAGTTCATTCTGAAAATCAGTGGTGTTGAAGTTCTTGTTATTCCTAATAGATTTATAGAAAATTTGGTGGTGGTTATCTACTTTATGCTTGATAAGTGAGTGGTCACTTATATCATCTGTGAGGGTACCAATGTTGTACAGGAATGGGTGATTGTTGATAAGAATCCAGTCCAGGATACTACCTTTGTTGTAGGGTTTATTTATTCTGGTGGGTGAGGATATGAGTTTTGAATAGCCATGATGGTTTACATGGGTTGTGAGAGATTCAGAGGAACAGTTGTTCCAATCAATATTAAAGTCTCCTAACACCATAGTTTCATGGGGGACGTGTTGGATAGCCATTGAAGGAAGTCCTCTAGGGTATTTGTATTATTGCCTGGGGGAATATAAATGCAGGCAATGAATATAGATTTCATTTTGTTAAGTGTAGTCTGATAACGAGAGTTTCAGCATTATTGAACAAGGGAGGTTGTTGTGGGGCTAATGTGACATCTAGTGTATTTTTAAAGAGTACTGCTACTCCCCCACCTTTCCTAGACTTACAGTCTAGTCTGAGTATGTTGTACCCTGGTGGGATAACTTCATTGTCTTTAGTTCCTGGTTTTAGCCAGGTTTCTGTGAGACATAGCACATCAGGTGAGTAGGCTGCTAAGAGGGCATGGAGATTATGGACCTTGTTTATTATGCTCCTGATATTTAGGTTACAGGTCAGTTGAGAGTTAGGGGTTCTTGTAGGTGGCCAAATGTTAGAAGGGGTAATGGGCTGGGAGCCAGAGCTTGTGGGAGGGGTAGGTCCAGGGTTTGGGTGGATGTCTCCATCCCTTATCAAACTGTATTGTACAGTAATTATTAGTTTCAGGGCTTTGCTAATTATTTTATGATAATATCTGGTTTTGGTGGAGATAGACCATAGTCTGGTTAGCTGGTGGTTGTTAAGAGTGGAAAAGCCAGGTTTGTAGAGAGCTATGAGTTGATCTGTTTTATTTAAAGTAGGAGTAGTGTTGTTTTTGGATAAGGGGTGGTGAAAGCCAAGGTAGGGCCGATTTTCATAAGTGGTGAGGAGATATGGAATGAGCATTATTGGAATTAGTGGCATTATTGGTTTCATTTTGATAGTTAACATAGCACTTGGCTAATGATTGTAGATTAAGAATACAGAAGGATTGCTGGCAGGAAGGGATGGTGTTTGGATGTATGGGCTATCTGTGATAGGTTGTGGAAGGGGGGTGTGGTTTATTGAGCTTTAAATTTAGTAGCACTGGAGGTGCGTAAGATTTGGGGTAGGGCGGAGCACGGAGCGAGACAGAGCGGAGTGAGGGCGACTGGAGTGGGGCTAATCCAGACCACGAGGTACCTTATGTGTATGCCTGTGAGGTAAGCTGTTTGTGTCTGCAGACAGTTCAGACCTGGACTGCGCTTTTCTTATAACAATGTATCCACCAGTCAGATAAAAGATAAAGGTGGTACAGCAGCTTCAGCTTTTCTTATAACAATGTATCCACCAGTCGGATAAAAGATAAAGGTGGTACAACAGCTTCAGCTTTTCTTATAACAATGTATCCACCAGTCGGATAAAAGATAAAGGTGGTACAGCAGCTTCAGCTTTTCTTATAACAATGTATCCACCAGTCGGATAAAAGATAAAGGTGGTACAGCAGCTTCAGCTTTTCTTATAACAATGTATCCACCAGTCGGATAAAAGATAAAGGTGGTACAGCAGCTTCAGCTTTTCTTATAACAATGTATCCACCAGTCGGATAAAAGATAAAGGTGGTACAGCAGCTTCAGCTTTTCTTATAACAATGTATCCACCAGTCGGATAAAAGATAAAGGTGGTACAGCAGCTTCAGCCTTCAAGGAACATAAATGTGCTGGACACATTTGAAAAGCTTGGCTAGACTTACAAAAGCCTGAGTAATCATTAGCCTATGAGCCTATGAATGAATGTAGTCTTAAGGAAATGCAAGTCACATGGTATTGCCTCCATCTTGGGCAAGATGCAGTAAAGAGCTTAAGCAGTGAAAATCAGCCAAGCCTGTGTCTCTGCTCACTTAGCTATCTTGACTAGCTCAAAAAAGGATATTAAATGGTGTTAGAAAGGTCTTGAAACTAGAAGTTATCTGCACAATTATGTTTTTAAGTTGCACTCAGTTTTACAGAACCAAAAATAAAAACATTGCCTTTCACATACAGCATGCAGTAACCCTACTGTTCTGTGACATAATATTTAAAATGCATCTTTGTCAAAACTCTTCTTTTAAAACTAGTTTCAGCACTGTTTCCCATTTTGTGTCTTCATTTCAAATTCACAAAAGCAGTAACACCATAACTTTACTTGTTTGTTATGATTTATGTGTCACTGATTGGGCAGTGTGTATGGGATGTCACTGAGTGGTTTGGTTGTAGTTTTGGTGAGAACCTCTTCAGGTCCTTTGTGCAGATTGGCATTCTATTATGCCCAGCTACCGTACGTTCTATCTAGGGTATCTACCAAGAGAAGATTATAGCAAGAGTACTGAATTCACCAATATCTGGGTTAATATTACTTCTCAAGAAGGAGTTTAGGATTACTGATACTCTTTGCTTTTGGTGAGAGAACAGAGCATCACTGATTCCTTGCTGCATGCAGAGGTACTGAGAACAGCACTATCTCCAGTAAACAACCCCAAACCTCAAGGTACTATTGCCCCTTCAGCTCATATTAGTATGCACCTGGAACCACTGATTCTGCTTTCCAACTGCTCTGTTGCCACCATTGTTGAAATGGGTATCCTGTGACAATATAACAATGGTCTCATGTTTACTGACAACCACTTACTACTTAAACAAACTGACACACTGTGTGAGAGATGTAGTTATACAATATTATTGAAGGCAAAGATTTCAAATAAAGCCACTACCAACAGCAAATAGGTTGTGAGTAAAATGTAACAACACACTGAAGGACCAGGCTGAGTAAGACAGGTGACTACATAGTGAGACAGATCTACTTCACTTCACCTAAAACTCATTTGAGCATTTTGCCATCACTGAGAACTATTCTGCATTACAAACAGAATATTATGGATTCCAACAATTGGCTTAGCATCTGGTGTCATACAACTGAGGTCAAATATATAGCAACCTGAAAAGAGATGTCACACAGCCCTGTTTTGCTAAGGATGGCCTGCACCAATCTCTCAATGCTTTCATACATTGGTTGAAACCTTGTCTACCCCCACAATGACTTTTTTAGGCAATATCAAGTCTTCAAAACCTTCCAACTTAACAAAACAGAATGAGGATAACATAAAGGTATGGCTGCTCAATGCTAGGAGCCTCAATAAAATATTCCACTCCCTATAGGCACTGTGTACCCTGGAGTGCACGGATATATGCATTATCATGGAACATGGAGTCATGGTTCAAGACCACTGTGAGCTCCCCATCAGTGCAAGGTTTCAGCACTTATCGTGCATTCAGGCCCACCACAATGACGAAAAAGGCACTAAAGGCACCGATGTCTTTGTATTTGTAAATCAAAATTTTACCTCCATACTTGTTAGACAGGATAACAACTCCTCCATGCCCAACTTACCATTAACAAAACACCTTATCACATCACAACTAACTATAAGATCCCATCTATACACCTCCTTGGCTCACATCTCCTGCCTGACAAGTATGGGGATGGTATGCATTATGCGAAAAGATATTCTCCAAGAGGACTTCAACTAACCCTTTATCAACTGGGAGACTTACACATCTGTTGACATGTATGCCCAGAGACTTCTACAGTTCATAAATATAAACTCAGGCCCAGTTAGTGTGCACCCCAACTAGAGGAGATAAAATTCTGGACTTAGCTCTCAGCAACAAGGGACAGCTCTGTTCCTCAACAGTTGTAAGTTCCTCTCTAGTCAAATTCCACAATAAATCAGTCACATTCATCATAAGACTGAAACTAAAAGCATCTTCAAATTCCACAGTATTCATAGATTATGCAAAGGCTGATCTACGAAAACTAAGTGATTATCTGGTGAAATTCAGCATCCCCTTCCAAATTTATAACCCCAATGCATATGCAGAATCATTTACTGCTAAATTCTATGCAGATGTGTATAGCTGCATAGATGCATCTGTCACCCTCTGAAGTAAATACAATGGCAAATTTAAAAATAAACCCCTATGGTGGAACCAAAATATAAACAGGGTCTACAATAAAAGAAAACAATTATTGTATGCACTAATAAATGTAACACTCAAGATGTCAAAAATGCTCTTGCTAAACTTCATCAGGATCTCCAGTCTCTGATCAAATCTATAAATTCAGTTGAACACAAATGCATAATAATTATGTATAGTTTTGATAAAAATTATTTTAATAGAGTAGTATCAAGTAAAGATATCAAATATATATATATATAAAAATGTTTAACATAATAATTAACTTAATAGTTGCGACAGTTTGGTCAGTTTTTTACAGTTGCATATACTTTTTATAAGTTGTACATACTTCTTTAAGAAGTATAGTGGAGCTTAATTTTTAATTGTATTAATTGGTGTCTTTTGACTATTGGATTATGTAGGGGGCGGTAACATCTTTGGTCAGTATATGTTGAATTGTGTTTCATTCATGCATTACTCTGATGATGCCCTTTTGTGGGAGAAAGCGCTAAGTCTGAAGTTGTCTGTTTGTTCTCCAATAAAGCTGCTGTTTCGAGGGGGATTCTGGCTTGGTTATCTTTATTAACCACTGTGTCTTTCTACTATTGGTTTTTCTGATCAAATCTATGAAATCTAGACATGAGATAAAAAAACACTCAGGCAAAAGGCAATCACAGCCTTTTCTTTACCTGTGTTAGAAACCTCAGAATCAATGCCCAGCACTTTACAGAGCTATCAGGAAATGATGTCACATAGTCAGATCCTCAGGACATAGCCAAATTACTTGCAGATAAATTTAGATCTAATTTCACCCACTCTCCTACCTCCATTTCCAGATTGCATACTCACATGTACACTTTCCTCAGATCTCATAAGAAAAAGTCCTCAAAGCACTTTACTAGGCCAAGAACACTGCATTTATGGAACCAGCTAACATAAGAAGCTTCCTACTGTTTAGTCTGAAACAGGACCTGTCAAACCCCCTACAAACGCTATTCAGTTTTATCCCCCAAACAGGCTTTGTGCTGAATGAATGGAGGATGGCAATAGTCACTCCTTGTACAAAAGTAGGGCCTCAATGAACCCAGGTAATTATAACAAGTCTGGCCAGCCCTATCTGTAAGGCACTGCAGAGGTTTGAATATTGTGGAATTAATAAATACTGACACTGATAACCCAAAAAGTCTTGACCGAAGCAGTTTGTTTTTTCAAAGGCATCTCCTGCCTGCTTAACCTGGGTTACTTCATCAAAAAGGTTACTGAAGCAATGGATGAGGAAAAAATCAGTACACAACACATATCTAGACCTTGCAATGGCATCTGACACCATTCCACACCCAGGCACTGCTGATAAACACTCCCCGTCAAGAGTTACTCTTTATGTAACTCATTGGATAGCAAACTGGAAAGGGGGGTAGGAGGCTCTACCTCCTAAAAAAGTTTTGTCACTAGTGGTGTACCCCACAGTTCAGTCCTTGGGCTACTCATTTTTTGGCATTAAGTTTGTGGATGTCAGAGTTAATATTAAGGGTTTCTGGCTGACTAATTTTTCAGATGACTGTAAACTTGATGACTTCATACATCATAAACCAACCAGAGGACACCAAGATCCTCCAAGAGGGTCTTTTCCAAACAACTGCTGTTATAATGATGGACTAAAACTAAATGCCAAACATGTATAATAGTTTCCTTCAGCAAGCATGATGTCCCCTTTAACTATTGCATCAAGACCATACCCCCAAAAATTGGTCTAGTAGTTAAAGACCTGGGAACCTATGTGGATAACAAACTGTCCTTCAATCATCATGATTCCACTTTCACAGGAAAGTCCTTTTACATTGTACAGCTTATTAGTAAAGGTATGGTGCCCAGTTTACTGTAGATCCCAGGTTGGATTTGCCTTTCTTGGTTATGCGAATGAATGACACCTTTCAGGAGCTACTTGAATTCAGTTCTAGAAAGCAGGAGAGGATTAAGTGGTATGCAAGCAGAAATGATAAACAGGATCATAGGTTTGTAGATGTTTACTAGCCTACAACCACAAGGGCCTTTTTAACACTAGCCATGCATCCCAAACATTTCACAAGTTCTGGTACTGTTGTTGGAGGGTGCAATAAAAGACAAGAAAGGGATGCATGCAGGGAGAAAAAGTTGATGAAGGAAAATGCAGTTAACAGTGGCATCATTATAGCTGTCTCCAAAACAAGTATTAAGGTAATAAGGGGAATATTAGCTAAAGGAGTGACATTACAGGAGGGGGTGTGCTTAGTGGTAGGGGACTGGAATGGACTAACAGAGTGGATATTGGAATGAGAAACAGCAGAATTAATGGAAGGTAAGTTCTTAGGATCATATATGAACATGGTGAGATAGTTTGACATTTGGAAGACAGGGTGAAGAGGAAGTTTCATGGCAGTGTGCATTCACTACTCACATAAATATGAAAGATGAGTGAGGATAGAGAGAGCGTATGTGAACATGGAAAATCTGGAGACTGTCAAAAGGATTTATTGCAAAACTTTGACACTTTCAGATCATGCATTATTAGCAGTGGATTTTCAGTTAAGGCAGATAGAGAAGATGGATTTACATTGGAGGCTCCCAAGATACTTACTGGAAACTGAGGAATAGACAGGAAAGATAATTACAGAAGTATTTGGAGGGTTACAGGAATGGAATGCAGAAAACTGGAAAAAAGTAAGAAAGAAATATTTAGGAAGAGACAGGAATGGATAAAACAAAACAAAAAATGAAAGATAAGTAGGAGAGCTAAGATTGAAGAGCTGACAGACACAGAACAGACTCAGGTAAGTAAAAGAGCTATGATAGAAGAGCTGACAGACATAGAACAGACTCAGGTAAGTAGGACAGCTATGATAGAAGAGCTGACAGACATAGAACAGACTCAGGTAAGTAGGAGAGCTATGATAGAAGAGCTGACAGACATAGAACAGACTCAAGTAAGTAGGAGAGCTACAATTGAAGAGCTGACAGACATAGAACAGACTCACGTAAGTAGGAGAGCTATGACAGAAGAGCTGACATAGAACAGACTCAGGTAAGTAGGAGAGCTATGATAGAAGAGCTGACAGACACAGAACAGACTCAGGTAAGTAGGAGAGCTATGATAAAAGAGCTGACAGACATAGAACTGACTCAGGTAAGTAGGAGAGCTATGATAGAAGAGCTGACAGACATAGAACAGACTCAGGTAAGTAGGAGAGCTATGATAAAAGAGCTGACAGACATAGAACAGACTCAGGTAAGTAGGAGAGCTATGATAAAAGAGCTGACAGACATAGAACAGACTCAGGTAAGTAGGAGAGCTATGATAGAAGAGCAGACAGACATAGAAAAGACTCAGGTAAGTAGGAAAGCTATGATAGAAGAGATGACAGACATAGAACAGACTCAGGTAAGTAAAAGAGCTATGATAGAAGAGCTGACAGACATAGAACAGACTCAGGTAAGTAGGAGAGCTATGATAGAAGAGCTGACAGACATAGAACAGACTCAGGTAAGTAGGAGAGCTATGATAGAAGAGCTGAAAGACAAAGAACAGACTCGGGTAAGTAGGAGAGCTATGATAGAAGAGCTGACAGACATAGAACAGACTCAGGTAAGTAGGAGAGCTATGATAGAAGAGCTGACAGACATAGAACAGACTCAGGTAATTAGGAGAGCTATGATAGAAGAGCTGACAAACATAGAACAGACTCAGGTTAGGAGAGCTATGATAGAAGAGCTGACAGACATAGAACAGACTCAGGTAAGTAGGACAGTTAAGATAGAATAGCTGACAGACATAGAACAGACTCAGGTAAGTAGGAGAGTTATGATAGAAGAGCTGTCAGACACAGAACAGGCTCAGGTAAGTAGGAGAGCTAAGATAGAAGAGCTGACAGACATAGAACAGACTCAGGTAAGTAGGAGAGCTATGACAGAAGAGCTGACAGACATAGAACAGACTCAGGTAAGTAGGAGAGCTATGATAGAAGAGCTGACAGACATAGAACAGACTCAGGTAAGTAGGAGAGCTACGATAGAAGAGCTGACAGACATATAACAGACTCAGGTAAGTAGGAGAGCTATGATAGAAGAGCTGAAAGACATAGAACAGACTCAGGTAAGTAGGAGAGCTAAGATAGAAGAGCTGACAGACATAGAACAGACTCAGGTAAGTAGGAGAGCTAATGATAGAAGAGCTAACAGACATAGAACAGACTCAGGTAAGTAGGAGAGCTAAGATAGAAGAGCTGACAGACATAGAACAGACTCAGGTAAGTAGGAGAGCTATGATAGAAGAGCTGACAGACATAGAACAGGCTCAGGTAAGTAGGAGAGCTATGACAGAAGAGCTAACAGACATAGAACAGACTCAGGAAAGTAGGACAGCTACAATAGAAGAGCTGACAGACATAGAACAGACTCAGGTAAGTAGGAGAGCTATGATAGAAGAGCTGACAGACATAGAACAGACTCAGGTAAGTAGGAGAGCTATGATAGAAGAGCTGACAGACATTGAACAGACTCAGGTAAGTAGGACAGCTATGATAGAAGAGCTGACAGACATAGAACAGACTCAGGTAAGTAGGAGAGCTATGATAGAAGAGCTGTCAGACATAGAACAGACTCAGATAAGTAGGAGAGCTATGATAGAAGAGCTGACAGACATAGAACAGACTCAGGTAAGTAGGACAGCTAAGATAGAAGAGCTGACAGACATAGAACAGACTCAGGTAAGTAGGAGAGTTATGATAGAAGAGCTGAGAGACATAGAACAGGCTCAGGTAAGTAGGAGAGCTATGACAGAAGAGCTGACCAAACATAGAACAGACTCAGGTAAGTAGGACAGCTATGATAGAAGAGCTGTCAGACACAGAACAGGCTCGGTAAGTAGGAGAGTTAAGATAGAAGAGCTGACAGACATAGAACTGACTCAGGTAAGTAGGAGAGCTATGACAGAAGAGCTGACAGACATAGAACAGACTCAGGTAAGTAGGAGAGCTATGATAGAAGAGCTGACAGACATAGAACAGACTCAGGTAAGTAGGAGAGCTAAGGTAAAAGAGCTAACAGACATAGAACAGACTCAGGAAAGTAGGACAGCTACAATAGAAGAGCTGACAGACAGAACAAACTCAGGTAAGTAGGAGAGCTATGACAGAAGAGCTGACAGACATAGAACAGACTCAGGTAAGTAGGAGAGCTATGATAGAAGAGCTGACAGACATAGAACAGACTCAGGTAATTAGGAGAGCTATGATAGAAGAGCTGACAGACATAGAACAGACTCAGGTAAGTAGGAGAGTTATGATAGAAGAGCTGAGAGACATAGAACAGGCTCAGGTAAGTAGGAGAGCTATGACAGAAGAGCTGACCGAACATAGAACAGACTCAGGTAAGTAGGACAGCTATGATAGAAGAGCTGTCAGATACAGAACAGGCTCAGGTAAGTAGGAGAGCTAAGATAAAAGAGCTGACAGACATAGAACTGACTCAGGTAAGTAGGAGAGCTATGATAGAAGAGCTGACAGATGAACAGACTCAGGTAAGTAGGAGAGCTATGATAGAAGAGCTGACAGACATAGAACTGACTCAGGTAAGTAGGAGAGCTATGATAGAAGAGCTGACAGACATAGAACAGACTCAGGTAAGTAGGAGAGCTAAGGTAAAAGAGCTAACAGACATAGAACAGACTCAGGAAAGTAGGACAGCTACAATAGAAGAGCTGACAGACATAGAACAGACTCAGGTAAGTAGGAGAGCTATGACAGAAGAGCTGACAGACATAGAACAGACTCAGGTAAGTAGGAGAGCTATGATAGAAGAGCTGACAGACATAGAACAGACTCAGGTAAGTAGGAGAGCTATGATAGAAGAGCTGACAGACATAGAACAGACTCAGGTAAGTAGGAGAGTTATGATAGAAGAGCTGAGAGACATAGAACAGGCTCAGGTAAGTAGGAGAGCTATGACAGAAGAGCTGACCGAACATAGAACAGACTCAGGTAAGTAGGACAGCTATGATAGAAGAGTTGACAGACATAGAACAGACTCAGGTAAGTAGGAGAGCTATGATAGAAGAGCTGACAGACATAGAACTGACTCAGGTAAGTAGGAGAGCTATGATAGAAGAGCTGACAGATGAACAGACTCAGGTAAGTAGGAGAGCTATGATAGAAGAGCTGACAGACATAGAACTGACTCAGGTAAGTAGGAGAGCTATGATAGAAGAGCTGACAGACATAGAACAGACTCAGGTAAGTAGGAGAGCTGTGATAGAAGAGCTGACAGACACAGAACAGACTCAGGTAAGTAGGAGAGCTAAGATAGAAGAGCTGACAGACATAGAACAGACTCAGGTAAGTAGGAGAGCTATGATAGAAGAGCTGACAGACATAGAACAGACTCAGGTAAGTAGGAGAGCTATGATAGAAGAGCTGACAGACATAGAACAGACTCAGGTAAGTAGGAGAGCTATGACAGAAGAGCTGACAGACATAGAACAGGCTCAGGTAATTAGGAGAGCTAAGATAGAAGAGCTGACAGACATAGAACAGACTCAGGTAAGTAGGAGAGCTATGACAGAAGAGCTGACAGAAATAGAACAGACTCAGGTAAGTAGGAGAGCTATGATAGAAGAGCTGACAGATAGAACAGACTCAGGTAAGTAGGAGAGCTATGATAGAAGAGCTGACAGACATAGATCAGACTCAGGTAAGTAGGAGAGCTAAGATAGAAGAGCTAACAGACATAGAACTGACTCAGGAACAGCTGACCTTAGTACAGAGAGAAAAGAGACTAGAATGATGTTGCAGGGATGAGAAAATTAAAACTCGGATCCAACCTCAGACTTTTTTTTTCAGACTTAGGATACATAGATCAGGCTTCTCCCCTTATACACAATCTTCTTCTGACCCCAGCATTACATCAGATTAAGTTTGCCCTCAAATCCTGCAAGAAGCATAACATAAATTAAACACAGATATTACCAGAAGACTACATGACAGAGCAAAAGAAAATCTGCACTGAGACTGCAAAAGTATGTAATGCTGTATCAAGGGCAATCCATACAGTTATACCAGAAGTGTACCAATGGTAACACATACAGTTATACCAGAAGTGTACCAATGGTAACCCATCTAGTTATACAGAAGTGTACCAGTGACAACCTGTACAGTTATACCAGAAGTGTACCAGTAGCAACCCGTACAGTTACACCAGAGGTGTACCAGTGGCAACCCGTACAGTTATACCAGAAATGTACCAGGGGTAACCCATACAGTTATACCAGAAGTGTACCAATGGTAACCCATACAGTTATACCAGAAGTGTAACAATGGTAACCCCTACAGTTATACAGAAGTGTACCAGTGACAACCTGTACAGTTATACTAGACGTGTACCAGTGGTAACCCACGTTATACCAGACATGTACCAGTGGTAACCCATACAGTTATACAATACATGTACCAGTGGCAACCCATACAGTTATACCATAGGTGTACCAGTGGCAACTCATACAGTTATACCAGAAGTGTACCAGTGGCAACCTGTACAGTTATACCAAAAGTATACCAGTGGTAATCCATACAGTTATACCATATGTGTACCAGTGGCAACCCATACAGTTATACCATACGTGTAACAGTGACAACTCATACAGTTATACCAGAAGCCAAAGGAAGAAAATATTTCCATGAGATGAAGGAGGGGTAGGGGAGTTGAGGACAGAATTTTTGTGTCTGATGCCATCTTTTCTATCCATTCCTCAACTGATGGGACAGTGTCCCCTGCTGCTTAGTTCCACAGATGTTTTAGAGGATGACTAAACTGGAAGCTGTGGATGATCTTGAGGATGTCAAAACTGAAATCTGCCTACCTCTGGAAAGCACATACAACTTGTAATGAGAAATGAAAGTATGAACATTAGAGCAGATAGCAACAGCACAAATGTCATCAACTGAGGCCCTAGAAAGAAGTCTGAAGAAGTGGAAGCAGCTGTTGTTGAGTGTGCTTTATGTGGTCTAGTGAAGGCCAAACCCTTTTGCTTATATACATGGGAGTTACAGCCAGGCAATCATGTAACTGAAGTAACCTTTGACATGGCTTGGCCCATCTTAGCTTTAGAACATGAAACAATTGATCTGACCTCCTAAAAGGTTTTGTTAAATGAAGGTTGAAATGAAATTGTCTGTGCATATACAATAAATGGACAGTGTATTCTCCTGTATTTGAAAAAATTGTGAAAAAGACCACTAGATTAATACTTTGGTTGAATGAAATCTGTGAAGCTATTTTAGGCAAAAAGGAGGGGTTAGTGTGTAAAGAAGCCTTGCCCCTGTGGAAGATAATATATAGGGAGGTTGGCAAGGCACGGCTTGGAGCTCTGACACCCTTGTAGCTGAAATAATTGCTACCAGGAAAAGGGTTTTAAAAAAAATAAATAAATAAAATTTAAGTCCACCTTGGCAGCAGGTTCAAAACAAGCTTTGGTCAAGGCTTATGGCAAGACAGTCTTGTGTCAAACGGAAGTAGGACCCTTGACTTGGTGGTCTAAGAAAAGTAGCTTTCAGGCAAGCTTTTACAGTTTAAGTGAAGTTAAGGAAAAGTGATTCTGTTCAGTATAAAAGCTTGAGATCACTGCCATCTGAGCCTTGATAGTTGAATAAATAGCACCATCATGGAAAATGGAGGCAAGAAATAGTATACTGATGGTTTAAGAAATGAAAAGGGTTCTAAGTTTCTCTTTGAAGCCCAAATGGAAAATGCATACCATTTACTTTTGTAAACTTTCATAGTGGATGGTTTTTGAGAAGTGTGAATATAGACACTTGGGATAAAAGCCTGTACTTACAAGCCATCTTTGGAAGAGAAGAAACCATGCAGTAAGTTTTAGGGCTCTGATGTCAGGATGAGGCATTGTAGATGATATATGGATTCAGATCTAGCATCCAAAGAGGATGAATTAAATGATTCCAAAGGAAGGGAAACCACACTTGTTGAGGTCAAAGAAGGGCAATGAGGATGACCATAATCTTCTATTGCAATGCTTTCTACACAAAGTTTGGAATTAGGGGGAGTTGGTGGGGAAGGCATATAGAAAACCAAAGGGCTGACTATGGATCACAGTGTCTCTCAGGTACTCCACCCCTGGGGGGGGGGGGGGAGGTTAGAGCAATGAACCTGCTGCATTTGGAGTTGATAGGAGAAGCAAAAAGATCATTACATAGCTGGCACAACAGCAACAAAACATTTGTGTCACCACTGTTGAATGCAGAAATCACAAGTAAGGAAGCACAATAAATCTGCTCAACTTGTCCACTAGAATTTTAACCTTCCCTAGTATTTGCATTACTATCAGATAGCAGTTGGAAACATGTCACCCACTGCCACACTCACCGCTTCTCAACAAAGAGAGGTAGGAGTGTGTTCCTCCTTGTTTCTTGATGAATCAGACTACTGACATATTGTTGGTCTGGATCAAAATCACCCCAGAGGAAGGACATTCTTAAAGGCCTTCAAAGTTAGGAGGACTGAGCTCATCCTTAAGACATTAATTTGAAGTTTGTCTTCTGATGTGGTCCACATGCCTTGGACTATCTTTCCCAGGTAATGCCCTCCCACCCTTGCTGGGAAGCATCTGTGGTCACTGTGGGTGTGGAAGAGTGAGGGAAAAAGGGGCAGCCATGAAACACCACTGGAGACTTGAGTCCACCAAGTTACATGATTTCTGCAGATCCTTGTTAAGGGGATTGGAAAAGTCATGGATTAGGATCTAATGGATCATTGAACCACATGTCTCCACTGTAATAGTCTCATATAATACCTTACTAAGGGGACAAAAGAACTGGGGGATGCCTTTGATCCCAGAAGCTGAAGGACTAATCTGGCATGTGGAGTCTGACAGGAAAGAAGTTGCCGAGCCTGATTTCTTAGAATGAGTATCCTGTTCTCTGGTAACTTTGCAGTTTGATTGGTCATGTCCAAGTGGCTCCTATGAACTCCAGAACCTGTACTTGGGAAAGCTGAGATTTGTCCTGGTTCACTGTAATTCCCAGGCTGAAGCATAGCTGAAGCAAATAGTTTCTAGCCTGGGCTAACAGTGGTCGGGTAGAATCAGTAAGGAGCCAATCATCTAGATAGACATGAGGTATCCTTACAGTCAAAGATGAGCTGCAACCAGTGCCATACATTTGATGAACACCCAAGGTGCTGTTTTGAGACCAAATGGCAGGTCTCTGAACTAAAAATTACTGGCTCCCAGATGGTAGTGAAGGAATCTCCTTCAGTGGCTGTTAATTCTGATGTAATAGTATACGTCTTGAAGATATATTAGGTACAGTCAGCTGTCTTTCTTCAGAAAGGGGAGGATAGACTGAATACTGTGACCATCCAGAAGTTTGTGTGTCTGACATATTGGTTCAAGTGACTGAGGTCAGGAATTGGTCTCAGGTCCCCATTCTTTTTTTGGAACTAAAAATTTGGAATATGTTCTGAACTCTAGGTGGTCTGGTGGGACCTCTTAGATGACTCCCTTGTCTAGCAGCTTGTTTATTTCTAATGCTGCTGCTTTTCTTTGAGATGGTGGAACATGTGGAAGTTTCTTTCATAGAAAGGGTGGACAGAGCAAGGGGATGAAGTAATCTCTGGAAATTATTGTCTGTACTCTTACATGACTGCCTTCAGAGTACAGCAGGTGGGCAAACATTTAGGAGCACTAAAAGGGCCTCTCAGACAAAGAATCTCAGAAGCCTTGATTCTCTGGGCCTCTCTGCCATGAGGACTGTTTCTAATATTAGAATACCTCCCTCTGCCTCAGGGAGACCTATCTCCAAAAAAATCCTGAAGAAATCCTTGGGACTTCCTAACCCACAGTTTCTTACCCCCTATTGGTTTCTAGGAAAGGTCCTCGGGGAGGGGGGGGTTAAAAAAACATATGCCTAAGGTACGAAGAGTTTTCCCATCCTGCTAATTTCTGGAGAGTGTGTCTTTGACCTTAGGCCATAAAAACTCGGGCCATCAAACCTGGCATTGATAAAAAATGTCCTAAAAGGCTCTACAAAGTCACACAAACACATCCAGGTATGCCACCTTACTGCAATTCCTGCTCCTGCAGCTCTCAAAACACCTTCTGTTGCAGTGGATACATGACACATGGAGACATTCAACAGGAACTGAAGCATGGCTAGCTGTGAATCCACTATTTTCCTTCCTTTAACAGACATGGACCCAGAAAGAGACTTGGAAGACTCCTTGATCAAGTCCCTTTGAAACCTAGTCATGTATGCCAAGTAATTCAGTGACCTTAGTGCAAAGTAGGTGAAGCATAAACACACTTCCCAAATCTGTCCAAAACATGGACTCTGTTAGGGGGATTAACATAAGAGCTTTCTTATGAGGCTTCCTTCCTAGTGGCAGCTACCACACCCATGGCATCTACTGCCAGGCGCTAGGTCCAGTGATATAGTTCACTGGGGCAACAAGATAGTTGTCTGGTTTTCTGGGGATTGGTGCTGTGATTTCTGTTTCCTTCCATGCACGGTGAAAGACTAAATCCACCATCTCATCAGCTGGGGGACCACCCATGGAATAGTTGAGCTGGAATGAAAAGCCTAAGGAACATGGATTCCTCCTGAGAACAGGCTTCAGAAGATCAACCTTCTTTCTGTCATCTAAACTTGAGGATCTACATACATGACACATCCCCCAGGGTTTATCTGGGGAAACCCTCCCTTTCATCAAAATCTGTGTCATCTGTCAAGGACTCTTGGTGGAGTCAATGTGTCTTCTTTTGGAATTATGCTTCTGAGGAGCCTCTGCAGATGGGGAAGGTCTGGAGAGGACTCAGAAGTCTGAGAGGATGTCTGAATGAGAATTGTCTTAAGACTAGTTTTAACTGCCTGTTCCAGTAGGATAGACTGTGCAGGATCAGGACCCAGGGCTGTCAGTTGCAGAGTAGCTGGGACCAAGAGGACCCACTCCACTGCCTCTAAGGCAAAAGCTGAGGGGAACCCCATGATCACTGCAGTAAGAGTTTAAGCTGTCACACCACTATGACTAAGTGCGTGACCATGAAACTGCAACAAGACAAATCACAGCTGAGCTATCTAATGCTGAATCTCTGAGGAGAAAAAATGGCTCTGAGAGCTTTGGCGCAGAACTCTTATCTCCAGACTTGACACCGAAGCTTTATCTCCAAGATCCTTCCAGCTCCAAAGAAATGGCAGTTGTTTGGATCAGAGGTGATGCTAGAGTTGAGGATGACCACAATCTCTGATCTGACATGGACAGTCCAGAGGAACTCAGCTCCAACATCCCCAAACCTAGAGGTCAGATCAGGGTAGGAGTAATCATAGGTTAGGGAGATGGTGCAAAGCTAACAGGTTTCCTGGGAAACAAAGCCTGAAGAACTTTTTCTGAATATAGGTCCTGAGAAATTCCTCATAATTCTATGCACATCTGCTTCTGTCAAGTTTCTGGTAGGCCTGATAGACTCCAATGATGATGATCTGGGATGTTGCCTCAAGGATCTCTGTAAGGATCTCTTCTGTAGAAAGGATGATCACAGCCTAGGAGAGATTGGATCTGGGGAAAATCTCTTCTCTAGTATGGGGGTTATCTTGGAGCATACTGCAGTTGGATCTGAAAGATTAGTAGGATCTTAAAGCTTGGAAATTTTGCCATTGGAGCCAAAGATAAAACAGACAATGGAGAGAAATCAGGAGATAGCTTTGTCATCTTCTTGCCCATCTTTTAGGCCTGTCCCCCTTCTGTTTATCCAAGGACATCTTGCTTGATGACAAAACTCCACATGCAGATTCTGAGGAGTCAGAAGAGATGAGGCCCTTGAGAAAAAGCTTGTTACATCATTGAATCAAGCCCAATGAGCTAATACCATGAATATAGAGCAATACTCCTCTACATGAGCTGTCCCCAAACAATATACACACTATAAATTGGAATAGGACTACAATCCACCCATTTCTTAAAACCTGATTGCTTGTCCGAAATAGTCCCTGCAAGGAGAAAAGGGAATCACAGAAAAACACCAAAAGCAATGGTAAAAATGATTACAACATGAAAGGTGAGATTGATGTAAAATTTTTTTTGTTTATAGATAAAGATGGGAAAGGGAAGGAACTTAGTAGCTAAAGAGAGTAATAGACCAGGAAAAGTATCTAAAGATGTAAAATAACAAGAAATATAAAATAACCAACTGTATAGAAGCTTGACAGAATGAATCATGTGGTAAATGAAATCAGGGGTAATGCTGGGACAGGGGGTGATTCTGGGTATGGGGAGGAGACTGAGCTACAGATCCTAAGTTTGAAAAAACATCTGGAGTTAGATTCAAGGTTGAATCTGAGATCCATCAGTGGAGGAATGGACATAAAAGATACCTTCAGATCTTGTGATATTGTGATTGGATGTTGAAAAAGCATTCAGTAGAGTTAGTTGGATATATGATTAGTCTTTTAGAGTGGGGGGCTTCCCATCAGACAGGGTACAACTGCTGGAAAGGCTATATATGGATGTGAAGGTTAGAGTGAAGATACCAGTAAGACAGTTAAGAGAAATAAAAATAGAGACAAGGATAAGGTAGGGGTGCCCCCTCACTCCCTTAGTATTTGCAGTCAACTTGGAATCTCTGGTTATCATTATAAGGGCCTCAACTGTAAGAGGGCATAAACAGGCAGGGGAACAGAAGAAGATAATGCTATGCACAGGTGAGATTCTTCTTACTCTGGATAAGACAGATGACAATCTGGGGGTGTTACAGCATAATGAGGGAATTTGGAGAAGCTTCAGGATACACAGTAAATGAGTGCAAAATTAAAGCCTTAGCATTAAATATGGATAATTGAGAATACAGAGTATGTGGAACAGAAGAATAAAACATCTAGTATTATGGCTATGTAAAACAGTGAAGTTGAGCTTACACCCTGAGCTACATAACAAGAGGAAAGCACAAAGAAAAAAATGAAAGGGAATTAAACTAGACCAGAGGATCCCCAGCTGCTATACCTGAGACAGGCCTTCTGGATGTTCCCACAGGCAATATACTTAAAAAAGATAAAACAAACAATGAGGGCATATTTGTGGGATGGAGAAAAAACATGGAATGGCATGGAAAGTTCTGATGAAAGAGTTTGAGAATAGAGGACTAGGCATAACGGACCCGGGATACACCAATAAAAGCTGCCATCAGCTGGTGGTTATACATGTTGCAGACTCGAAGGATATGATTCAGCAAAAGAATAAGATCTCTCCGAACACCATTATATTGGGCGACTTCAACTACCCAAACATAGACTGGGAGCATTACTCAAGCCACAGCACCTTAGCCCAAAGGTTCCTGGAATTTATAAACTCAAATGCTATGGAACAACTAGTCACCACTCCCACAAGAGGGGATAACACACTAGATCCCACC